>NW_015660377.1:0-530 GCF_001515625.1 Sinocyclocheilus rhinocerous | reverse complement strand
CTCTCCATAACACAAACATTCAAGATAAAGGATGTGAACGACCTGCCACATGATGCATTGATCCACAATGACCCTACAGATCAGCAGTACATGTACCAGTTCTCCATCCTCTCCTGTGTCTACTACTTTGTGCCACTTATTGTCACCTTAGTGAGCTACTCCACCATCATATTTGTGCTCCGTAAGTCTAATCAATTTGCGAAATCATCATCGCTGTCAGAGAAACATCATACTCAGACAAGCGAAGGAGAGCTGTGATTATGACTATCGCTGTGCTGATGGTGTTTGTGGTGTGCTTTGCTCCAACCAGTGGCATCCTGTTGTACCACTGTGTTCATTTAGCTGCTGGAAATCACAGTGGGGAGGAGAATTCTTCATATACTGCTTACCTATTGGCTGTTTGCTTGGGAAGCTCAAGTATTTTCGTGGACCCTCTGCTGTACTACTATGGATTGTCTCAGTGCAGGAAACAGTTCTGGTCTGTGTTAAGATATAGAAAGACAAAAAGGGCAGTGAAGCTTTAAGATATT
>NW_015660376.1:0-588 GCF_001515625.1 Sinocyclocheilus rhinocerous | reverse complement strand
GCGAGTACTGGAAAAAGTGGTATCGGTGCATCCCTAATTATAAGCGTCTATAGATTTTTTTTCCACTTAATTTAGGACGTGAATAAAGTGGGAGATTGCAAGTTAGGGACAGCAATATCTTTATTGCAAGTTAGGGACAGCGATATCTTTATATTATTTCCATAACTCAAGGTTTAGACTCATTGCGGTTTATTTATTGTTTTTAGATTGTTTTGTTTGTTTTTCAATATCTGGCAAGGCCGGCATTTAACTGACAGTAATCAAAAACGACCAGGTTAAAAACAGCACGGGCAGGTTATTCCTGACAGGATGCTATTTGGTAACACAAACGTAATGATCATCATGATGTATTATCTGTAAAACAGATGCACTGAAGACGGGCCAAAGAGGAGAGAATAGCAAGCATAGAAAATACTGTACCAAACAGAACAAATTCATTGTTTGTGATGCTCGAAATACTGAAAGAAAACATAACAACATAATTATGGAATTAGGGTGGGGGTTAAAATGGATGTATTTCTGAGGAGAACTGACTGTCTTCATAAAAGTTTCGATGGCATTTTCTTTTTCCTCTTACCTTCGTTAAAT
>NW_015660375.1:4961-5691 GCF_001515625.1 Sinocyclocheilus rhinocerous | reverse complement strand
GGCCAATTGTCACACTTTCTAGAAACATTTCTTAGGATATGTCTATTGTGTGTGTTTTTTTTGTTTGTTTTTTTTTTGCATAGACTCACACCTTCTAGACTTTTAGTTGTATGGTTGTATATAAAAATTTGCATGTAGTATAATATAGTAATTAGGGGTAGGCCGATACCGATTATTACAGATCAAGTAGACCGATAACAGATATTTTGAACCGATATATATGTCTGGTGTAAAAATGAAAATGAATGTCAAAATTAAGAATAACACGGGCTCTGACAAAAACTTTATTTAAATGCTTTTAAATTATTTTTGGTAATTGGTTTTGAAAATGACTGATACCCATACAAATAAAAATGCTTTATTGTTAAAAAGTTTAATTAAAAAGTAAAATATTTATGAAATGTAAGTAATATTATGAATATTTTTTTAATTTAATTTAAAATAACAGTTTTAAAATGTAATTTATTCCTGTGATGGCAAAGCTGAATTTCAGTCTTCAGTGTCACATGATCCTTCAGAAATCATTCTAATATGCTGATTTGCTGCTCAAGAAACATTATTAATATCAATGTTGAAAACGTCACGACTCGCAGGCGAGGAGATGAGGAGTAAACTTCACCAAAAAGACTTTAATAATACACAACTGAACGAGGGGATAACGAGACACACCTGGAATCAATGAAACACAATGGGAACAGGAACAGGAAGAACCAAATAAGGGCATAGAGAA
>NW_015660375.1:0-1934 GCF_001515625.1 Sinocyclocheilus rhinocerous | reverse complement strand
ATAATAATAATTATTATTATTATTATTGTTATTATTAAATACATCATGCATGCATACATTCATAGTACAAGCTTTAAATCATCATTAGCTTTGTAAATTTTTCTTGGAAGATAATTTATACATTTTTATCACTTTTAATATTAGATTTGATCAGCTTTGCATTATTTATTTGTTTCATTGTTATGGACCATTTTTAACAACAACAATAACAACAACAACAACAACAACTATTATTATTATTATCAAAATTTGTAACTAAATTAAATAATTAATAAATAGTACAAGCTCTAAAAGTTTTTAGTCTATTTTAAAAAAATTTTTTGGAAGAGAATTCATACATTTAAACATTAGCATATACTAGCTGACCTCAATGCTCATAAACATGGACTAAAAGTCACCAAACCTTAATATTTAATGGGTTCTTTGAGCAACATGTGCTTTGAAATATACAAGAATATCTTTAGACATATGCAGTGCTCATCCAGAGTGCCAGATTTCGCTTAAGTCTTGTTTTAGCATCTAACAGAAATCTGGGGTCAGGAGATACAGATAGATGGCTCTAAACAGATGGGGGATGGTCTGCATATAAATATAGCCAGACACAGCATTCATGTGATTTTAGTGATTAGGGTTATAGCTGCAACATCATCATCCCACTGCCAACACCTCCACATACTATCCCTCTCACTTCAGCCCAGCTCAATATGTTTCATCAATAACCACCACATTACTTCAGTGTCTCTGCCATAATGACGAACAAAATCTCTTTGAGATGCTTCATCATGTCCTCAAATGCATTGCCAGTATTAGCATTGTGGTTCCAATATAGTTATAATGATGAATGGTAAAAATGCACCCGGCCTGTTCCTCTTTGCTTCCTCTGAATGCATAATAGATCAGGAATTTATAAACACGAATTTATGCAGGGGATTTCACTTAAGACCTGTAAAGACTTTCACTTATTACCTTAAATGTTTCAAAGTTTAAAAGTGTGTAACAGTGAGAATTATGGCTTTGTTATTATGTCCTTTTGTTGCACTTGTATAAAAGTTAACGTTAAATACTTGGGAAATTACGTGTCTTTGTTCAGTCTAGCGAGGAGTCAAGGCTTTTGAACAATAATGGGATTAAAAATGTAGAGGATTTGAGGATAGAACGTCATATTATGGTGGAAATTGAGTATTGTTAACTTTGTTTTCCCATTTCTCTGTGTTTCTCTGTCCCTGAAATCAAACAGGGGAGACCAAGGCCAATTGTCACACTTTCTAGAAACATTTCTTAGGATATGTCTATTGTGTGTGTTTTTTTTGTTTGTTTTTTTTTTGCATAGACTCACACCTTCTAGACTTTTAGTTGTATGGTTGTATATAAAAATTTGCATGTAGTATAATATAGTAATTAGGGGTAGGCCGATACCGATTATTACAGATCAAGTAGACCGATAACAGATATTTTGAACCGATATATATGTCTGGTGTAAAAATGAAAATGAATGTCAAAATTAAGAATAACACGGGCTCTGACAAAAACTTTATTTAAATGCTTTTAAATTATTTTTGGTAATTGGTTTTGAAAATGACTGATACCCATACAAATAAAAATGCTTTATTGTTAAAAAGTTTAATTAAAAAGTAAAATATTTATGAAATGTAAGTAATATTATGAATATTTTTTTAATTTAATTTAAAATAACAGTTTTAAAATGTAATTTATTCCTGTGATGGCAAAGCTGAATTTCAGTCTTCAGTGTCACATGATCCTTCAGAAATCATTCTAATATGCTGATTTGCTGCTCAAGAAACATTATTAATATCAATGTTGAAAACGTCACGACTCGCAGGCGAGGAGATGAGGAGTAAACTTCACCAAAAAGACTTTAATAATACACAACTGAACGAGGGGATAACGAGACACACCTGGAATCAATGAAACAC
>NW_015660374.1:650-841 GCF_001515625.1 Sinocyclocheilus rhinocerous | reverse complement strand
GGAGCCCAACGGAGCTGGTGGGACAGAGCGACGAGGTGCAGCCAGGGGAGAGGAGTCCAGAGGCGATGGCGGGTCGACGCCCGGCCAAGGTGGAGCCGGAGGGACGAGGGAGCCCGGGGGAGCTGATGGAACGACGGTTGACGGTGGAGGCGAGGGAGCTAGGAGCCGAGGTGGAGCCACTGGGTCTACGG
>NW_015660374.1:0-156 GCF_001515625.1 Sinocyclocheilus rhinocerous | reverse complement strand
CATTCCTAGGCTCGACAGGGGATCGGGAGCCATTCCTAGCCTCGACAGGGGATCGAGAGCCCTTCCTGGGCTTAACTGCGGATTCCGAGGTCTCTCCTCCTCGTCTTGACTCTGAATACCCTCCATATTCTGGCCCTTATGTCCCGCCATAGTCAG
>NW_015660373.1:0-1746 GCF_001515625.1 Sinocyclocheilus rhinocerous | reverse complement strand
TTTAAGGTCACTATTGTTGCCGATGGGATTAAATGGGTTTTAAGGAGAGTAAATGACAGATGTTTGGATTTTTAAACTTTGCACAAACGTTGGAATATTCTGCATTAGGTTTTCTTGCTTTAACTTTTTTTTGTTCTGAAGTAAATATACTATAGTTGTAATAATGGCTTTTTTAATATTTTGTATTTTGAGGGGATCTGCTACTAAACAATATTCTGTAAAAAAAAAAAAAAAAAAAAATCTAATTAGAAAACATTTTATACTATTTTTTAAAAATAAATTAGGGTCAGAGTCTGCTCCCTGTTTTTTGGTCACATAGCGATTGCTATAAAAGTCATTGCGTTTCGTACCATTCCGATTAAGTAGCTATTTTTAAAATGTAGAAACTTTTTTTCCCCCAGTCTAAAATGGCAGAATAACACCAGAGGATTTATAAAGCATAAAAAAAATCAATAATAAAAGAAAAAAACAACAACACTCCCAGCAGAGTAGATGGCGCTATGAACCTAGAACCTTAGGTAGTTTGACAACCATCAGAAAACGCATGAAAGAAGAAACGCGAAAGAACATGAACTCCGAAGATAAAATGAATCCTGTTACGAAGCTAACGGTGGCCAGCCAGAGGATGGGCCTTGCCCCATCTTTTAATTTTAAAAGAATTAGTGGACCGGCACAAGAACCCAGGTAACACATCTAATGATAATCCCATAGATGTATATATGTAGGTGCCTCATTAGCCACTGTTTCTATGGGCCGCGATACGCAAGACATCCTCCATTTTTGGAGCGTCTGTGAACCCACGAGCACAAGCTGACTGTGTGTCTACAACAGCAAGTTATACGCATGTGTATATTTGAATATTCATGGTTATTATGGTGAATGACGTCAAGTTGACCTTTCCAAAATGGCGGACGCGTCAGCGCATCTGGAGCGGTCGAATGTGGTGTCTATACATATCTGTGGATAATCCCCCTGAACTGAAGTTTCTCTCGATATAATAATGACAGAATGCTTAAAAAATATTTCAGGTACTTGAACTTGGATTGCTGGCTGGAGTGGATGTGAAGGACATGGTCTGGCGAGTTATGAGTGCTGCCGACACTGGGGAGCCACAGTTCATTGAGGGAACCATGAATGCCAACATGTACTGTGACATACTGAAGCAGAGCATGATCTGGGAAAACACCAAACCAAAGTTTGGAGCATAAAAACATTGTGATTGCTAAGTGCATTTTTATTCCACACGTCATGAATGAATGTTGAAAGTCATAGTTCTTAGACTGCTGGTGTCTAAATGTATTGTAACTCTGTATGTGTATGCTCCTATTGTAGAGGCTGTCAGAAGAAATCCTGTATGTGCACACAACTGAGCTGGAGGTCAAAACAGTTCATCTAGCTGGTGACCGTGAGGTGGCAGAAACAGAAGAACGACTTCACAAGATGCTAATGTAAACCAAACAACTTATTGTTGAGAGACGGAATCTTTTACATTAAGTATATTTTACAGTAAATTTTTTGCACATCTGTAAATATGAGTTGCATTTCATTTGTTGGTTTCTGTATTTTATCACGTATGTGTTTTTAACAGTTTAATTTGGTTTCTCTTGTTTGTTTTTTCTTGTATTGTGACTATTTATTAGTTGCTTTTGTTTTGTCTTATTCTAGTGTTATTGGTTTTTATTTTTACTGTTGTATTCAGATTAGATGGTGGATCAGCACCTAGAGAGGACCTCTACAGCCCTGAAA
>NW_015660372.1:0-593 GCF_001515625.1 Sinocyclocheilus rhinocerous | reverse complement strand
TCTGGGCCTGCACATTTATTATTAGGAAGGTTATTAACAACTTTGTTTACCTCATTTAGAGTAATTTTCTTTTCCAACATTTCAACAGCTTCTTCACTTATTTGGGGAAGATCAATATTTGATAAGAATTTATTTATTTCATTTGTATCTATATTTCCTTTAGATGTGTATACTTCTTTATAAAAGTCTGCAAAGCATTTATTTATCCGTTTCGGATCAGTTATTATTTCCCCACTCTCTGTCTGAATCTTATGAATGGCTCTAGATGCTTGGGACTGTTTAAGCTGTCGAGCTAGGAGTTTGTGAGGCTTCTCACCTAATTCAAAATGGCGTTGTTTAATTTGATTAAGTTGTTTAGCAATTTTTTTGGCAAGAATAGAATTATATTCGCTTCTCAAAGTTACTATTTTCTTTAAAGTAGTTGAACAACAATTGTTTTTATAACTTTCCTCTAATTCAGTCATTTGTTTATCAATTTCATTTAATCTCTTTTTAACTTCTTTGTTTTTTCGGATCTGAAATGAAATTACTGTATATCTCCCCTGATGACAGCTTTCATTGAATCCCATAGTACAGAGTCTGTCACATTGCCA
>NW_015660371.1:0-563 GCF_001515625.1 Sinocyclocheilus rhinocerous | reverse complement strand
ACCCATTCAAACATATTGACAGCGCGGAGTTGTTTGGAACTATTGCGAACTCCATGAACCACGTGACGGCGAGATCAAAACGTGTCGCAACTCTGTTTCTCAACGGCTCTGGTTTGTAGAGTAATTTACAACAGCTTCTAATGTGGCTCAGACAATCAGAATCAAGGACCGGAACTATCAGTTTTATAACAATTTTTAAAGGGGTCATATGATGCGATTTAAATTTTTCCTTTCTCTTTGAAGTGTTTTTCAATTTTTCCTTTCTCTTTGGAGTGTTACAAGCTCTTGGTGCATAAAGAAGATCTGTAAAGTTGCAAAGACTAAAGTCTCAAATCCAAAGAGATATTCCTTATAAAAGTTAAGTCAACCACGCCTACCTAAAACGGCTCGTTCTAACACGCCCCCACATGTCTATGTCACGATGTGGGAAGATTTGCATAACGCCGCCCAAATGTTCACGCAAAGGAAGGCGGCGTAGCTTTTATTCTTGCTGTAGTATTGTTGCCACCATGCCGTGGAGACGCTGTGTTTCGTTGTGAAAGCGAATCTACTTTGTTTGGCCT
>NW_015660370.1:36739-57448 GCF_001515625.1 Sinocyclocheilus rhinocerous | reverse complement strand
CCCTGAATGTTTTAGCTCCTCGATACTTGATCGAGCTCATTTCACATTATAGTCCTTCACGTCTGCTGTGATCTCAAAACTCTGTCCATTTGATAATACCTAGAATATTAAAATCAACTGCAGGTGGCAGATCCTTAATTAAACCACGCCATGCTGGTTTCATCTGGCCAGAGGAGAACTGGCTCCCCGACTGAGCCTGGTTTCTCCCAAGGTTTTTTCTCCATTTCTGTTACCGATGGAGCTTTGGTTCCTTGCCACTGTCGCCTATAGGCTTGCTTAAGCCCAAAGTGTACTTCACTTTTTACACGTACGCGAGGGACAGAGTACAGTGCGCATGACGCGAATTTCGGCATCAGAATAGTACCCGCGTACTGTACACGTACCACCCGATTTTCGTAACCAAATGTACTTTGTATGCGCAGGTCACATAAGCACATTGAATTATTTTTGCAGTAATCAGATGTTCCACAAAGTGGCAACACTGTCCCAGGCCATTGTTTCACAGTAGAAAACGAAACTAAAGAGACTGAACAACAACAACAAAATAGCGGATACTGCAAAAACAACACGGCTGTATTGACAAGCACTTGTGAGCGAGAGGATATGAGATAGCTCAGCTTTGGTTTAAAAGATTTAAAAAATATTTGTTATCGACCATAACTTATGGGGAAAAATAGAGCAGAGACTAGACATAGATGAAGCTTTCAAGAGCGCCTGTGTCGACCGCCCGCGTTCACGCACAACATCGAATAGAGTATACTTTGAAAGGCTACGTGTTCGACTCTACGCATACGCTAGCGTACACATACAAAAACGAAGTATACTTGGGGCTTTAGTTGGGGACACTTGACTGATTGCACAGACACTATTGGAAGAGAGCTGAACTGGATGATGACATCACTGAATCATCAATAAACTGACTTTAGCTGGAAAAATTACTCTGTTGTCTTCTTGCATTATTGACAAACTATGTTTCTGTTTGACACTGTAAAGCTGCTTTGACAATCACTGTTGTATAAAGCACTATACAAATAAAGGTGACTTGACTTGTGGAGGACTCCAGCGACGGTAGTGGGACAAAGTGCAACGGAGCGCTCCAACATGATCAGTAGCCCGGAAGGGGGAATGAAAAGGCGAAACCACCATCACTTACAACTTAATCCCTCTGAGAGCAGTGCTGATGCCGAAACAATAGCGCACTCGGAAACAAAGTGTGATGAGGACACTCTCCGAACAAATTACTCACTGCCTACACAGACTAGTGAAGGATGGAGGGTAACAAGGTCTGGTAGAGTGAGTAAACCAGTTGAGAAACTGAATATGTAATACAGTATGTCTTTCAAGTAGTGTAAGAATTGTGGTTAACAGACTGTTCAATGTCAAGGTTAGTCGTTAAAGTAAAGTAAAGTGAAAGTGAATAAAATGTCAGTAAATTTAAGAAACATCACGACTAGTAAGTCAGCATGCAGTTAAATTCTGTAAATTAGGGAACATGTGATTGTTTAAGAGAGCTTAAGTTGAATCTTTAAAACACACAGTTTTGTACTAATGTATTTAGAGTAAATATAATATGTTCATTTTAATGTTTTGATACAATTTCTCCTGTAACAAAAGGTTAGCAAATTCTTAAAAGGGGGAGGTGTCAGAGTATTGTGTATGTGTCTTTAAGGGAAGCCCTTTTAAGAAAAAATAGCACGTAACGTAAGGACGCTAACAAGAAGCACTTGTGTATCTGGACCTCTGTTCTTTTATTGTTTTCGTTATTAAACTAAAGAAAGAGTCATCGTCTGCCTCCTTTCTTGACAACGGGTACAAGAAAAAGGGAGAGACAGAGATATTGGGGAAAATAATAATAATAATAATTCCTTAAATTTATATAGCGCCTTTCTGGGCACTCAAAGTGCTTTATATAGAAGGGGGGAATCTCCTTAACCACCACCAGTGTGCAGCATCCACCTGGATGATGCGACAGCAGCCATATTGCACCAGAACGCCCACCAGTTCATTGGTGGAGAGGAGACAGAGTGATGAAGCCAATTAGCAGATATGGGGATGGTTAGGAGGCCATGATGGTCAGAGGCCAGTGGGCGAATTTGGCCAGGATGCTGGGGTTACACCCCTACTCTTTTTCTAAGGACATCCTGGGATGTTTAATGACCACAGAGAGTCAGGACCTCAGTTTAACGTCTCATCCGAAAGACGGTGCTATTTGTCAGTATAGTGTCCCCGTCACTACACTGGGGCATTAGGACCCACACAGACAACAGGGTGAGCACCCCCCTGCTGGCCTCACTAACACCTCTTCCAGCAGCAACCTAGTTTGAAAATGAAGTAAAGGAAAAGGGAAGTGAAGGTGCAGTTCAAGAGACAACCTTTAATTATTTTCCACGGCCCCAGACTAAGGATTTAGACCTTTTTATGTGATGGCCATATAAATAATAGGGTTGTCTGTGGTTTTTAGAATTTGTTGTGGGTGTTTAGGATGGCCTGGATGAGTGTGAGATTTCCCGGCCTGAAATTGCGTCCCAGTCCGGACCTGAACTGACTCTTTCTCATAGCTTTATTCCTTGTTTCTCTAACGGTTTCATTCATTCAGTCTCATTTGCCCTTCCCCCATGTATGAGTGATTGTACGTTTGTTTGTTTAGACTAGCTTGTGTTAGTGTTTAGTTAATAAAACTTTTGTGTACAAATTAAATGAGTTTCTGATTCTGTTACTGCTTGTAAATCAATGTCCCTTTTACAATCCAATCTTGTTACATGCTCTTATGCATTAATACTATAAGAAAGTTATTTTCTGTGGCCATGAAATAACATTTCTTAGAGTTGATACGAAACTACATTGAATGTTCGCTGGATGAACAGATTAGTTGATTGTAATATTAATTCTGCTTCAGTACTGCTGGCAGCAGATTTTAATTAATTGTTAATTACAATTAATTGTAATTATTTATATACATTTCCCTTTTGACCTAATTTGCTACAAAATAAATTACAGGGAAAGTTACTGGTATGGTAATTGTTGTTTTATATTATATATTATTATATTTAGTATATTTCTAATCAATATATTGTTACTTCCCAGGTGACAGAGGAATGTAAAGATTTCTCTACAGCTGTGGCGCCGATGATCTGCAGTATGGGCATCAGCTGTGAAATTCCCTTGGTTGACTCTGCCCTTTACAAGGTTCAAACTGTTAGCACCTTGTCCTACCAACAACCTGCAACTGCAAAGAGAAACCAGTCCTGCCATGCTGCCCCACCACGTCCATCTGTGCATCTTCAGAATGGGTTAATCTTTGACCCTTCAGAGCCATGTCAGTTTGGGCTGATTGAGATGAAATGCCGAATGTTAAAAGCTATGTTGACTGCCCATATCTCGAAATGAAGTCAGACAAATTGGAGCTACAACAATACATACTTACTACAGGCAAGTACAGGGGCAGATGGTAATAACAGGAATGAATTTATGTGATTTTGTAGTATCAGCTGAGGAAGACGTACTCATTCAAAGAATTTACAGAGACAGTGATGTTTTGTATGCGATCAGAGAGAAAGTAGACAGGTTTTATTTCTATGTGTACTTGCAGAAATTCCCAATGCTTTAGGAGTAAGGCTGCAACTAACGAGAATAAAAATAGTTGGTGATTAATTTAATAGACAATAATATACAACTAAGCGATCAGTCGACTAATTGTTGCAGCTCTATTCAGGATTGAAATAAAATAAATGTAAATTATTTTTGCTCTGTGTTACCATTAAAAGTGAAAATTAAAGTTATTTTTTATGATTGAGCACAATAAAAGTTTTTACCCCAAGAAAAAGACCAGTCATTTATTACCATTATAATTAAGAGAAGGCAGACATCTCTGGCACTACAACTGCCCCCTTAACAACTGTAAACTGTAACTAAATTATTACATGACCATACCTACAAGTTCTCACAAAAACAGTCAAAAGACAAATTATATCAAAGGCAATTTACAAAATGATAATGTTATTCTTATGAATTCAGTATGTTGAACACTGAAAAAATAGTTCATATTGATTTCTATAGAAGAAGATATGGCTACAATATCACACTTAATATCTTCATATTCTTGACCAGAGGTACATTTTGGTAATTTGAGAGGAGACATTTGTTCAGTTAATCACTCAGCAAATATTTATGAGAAGATAATGATATTACAACTTTCTTACCTGGTGTAAAATCTGATGTATTCAGGCGATGAAGCAAACCATTTAAGTCCAAAGGAGTTATGAAGATGAAATGTTTGGAGCTGCTCTCTCAGCACCTCGATTTCCTTCAACTCATCTTCATACTGCTCCCGGTCCATACATTCCAGTACGGCTGGCCCGTATTCATGGATGCACAACCATCAGGACCATGACGGGTTTCTTGATGTCCTCCACAGGCCCTGCTGGGTCAAGCTCCGGACTTGGTGGTCGAGATTGGTGCTCCCAAACACTGGCCTGTGACTTCTTAGTGTACCTGGAGAGCAGAGTAGCGAAGTCAGAGCAGCACACCAGGATCAACGATGTGATAATCACTGGGCTCCGCATAGAACCCCGGTCATATGCTCAATCGGTGGCCGCTGACAACTGGGGGGAGCCCGGCGAGCAGGATGTCAGCTCCATGCAGCAACAGGTCGTTACTTTTCTTCAATCCAAGGGGACTCAAATGGACTCTGACAACATCGAGGCATGCCACCCCCTGCCCCGGAGAAATGACAGCAACACACTAGCTATCATCATGAGATTGATCAACAGAAAACACACAACCGCACTCTTAAGACAAGTGTAGTGTGAGGTATGGCGTAGTAGTCACTCATTGGTTACTAGCGTTAGGCGAACCTATGAGGAAGCGGAAGAGGGTATTTAAAGGATTTGTGCGTGTTGCAGGACGTGAGTGGTTGTAACACCCACCCCTTTGGTTTGTGTGTTTGGACTCAACGGTTGCAGGAAGAGATTAGGAGGTAGCGTGCTAACCATTCAAGCCAATAAGACTGGTTAAGTTGGGGTTGGCTGGTTGCTCGTTCTGAATCTGTGGCATTTGGCGTTCGGGGATGTTGGCGAGCCAGTGCATTTGTTATGTGAGGAAATTACCCGTCTCATGCAGAACATACCAGGTATTGCATATTTAATGTGACCGGCAGTGTCCAAAGTGGTCTGGGCAACGCTGTTGTTTCGCCCTGCTGCTTTCATCTTTAATGTGTTTGGCTGCTTCTGACAAACTTGAGTGACCATTTCGTCCTGTTGCTTCTATAACCACCATGTTTGACTTATCCCGCTAAACTTAAACCATTGTTTCGTTCCACTGTCTCATTGCTAACGTGTTTTGGTTTGAAATATTTTTTTTTTCCATTTCAACGACTCTCATTGCTCAGGCATCTGGTTTGATTTAATTATCTTGAAACTAAATGCTGGGTTATTTTTATTTTTAACTGTTTGTTCATTTGATTCACTTTGTATAACTTGTTTGTGTCACTTTGTTTTTGTTAATTTTGTATGAGTTCGAGTTATTTGCGTTGGATTGTGTGATTTGTCTGTTTGTTTAGTATTAGGAACAATTGGTGTTAACTAGTCTTGAATTATATGCATTTGTTGTCTTATTGTTTCTGTATCTAATTTGTTTGTCTACGCAGGAGCTGAGGGCCACTTGCGTGGGTGTCCTGGTGCCGTGGTAGTGGGAGTATCCTGTCACAGGTGTGCAGTGTCTCACTGGTGTGGTTGGGTGTGAGATTTAGTCTTTTGTGGTGTTCGGCAGGGTTGCCTGAAGCAGCTGTCCCTCAGCCCTCCATCGTTGTGGTATAGTCTGCCGAGCATTGTACTGAATTATATGTTTTTTTTGTAATTGTTTTAGTTTCATCTGTATTCCAAGTTATCTTGTTTTTTTTTGTTTTTTTCTTGATATAAGCATTTGTGTACAATTTGCAGTGGTATACGTGTGGAGTAGGATGCTTTATTGAGGGAACAGATGTTTTATTAGAGGATTTCTGATTTTATTTGTCAAATAAAAGTGTTTTTTATGGGGAATCCACATCTCTGAACATTTCCTTGTCCGATAACGAACCTGTGTGACCTTTATAGAAAATTTAATCTGAGAAGTTCCTGGGGTAATAGGCCCTAGGTGGCGTAGTCGATATATAAACAATTTCAAATTGGTTGTTTGACTTTGTGGTCAATCAGTCCCTCACGCCATAATTTGGCGTAGTCGGCAGGGTCATTGGAAGTCTTGGCAGAGACATGGGTCCTAGTGTTTTGAGTGAAAAGAGAAAATGATCCTTTTTGTGTTCTTGTTTTGTTTATTCTTTTCTCTCTTTTTTTCTCTTTGTCAGGGGCGAAGCAGCAGCGCTGTGCAGGCTGTGGAGCTGATATTCATTCTTCTCCCTGGTGTTCGTCTTTTCCTCTTGGGTGAGTAGTGATTAGCGATGGAGGAAGAATTGCAAGAACTTCGAGGGCTTGTTGCCCAGCTTAGAGCAGATAACGAGAAACTACGACAGGAACGAGCAGGGGATGTAGGCCGTGGGGCTGTCAGTGCTGGAGGCCTTGCAGTGCCTCTCACCCCTCCTGTACAAGGGGGTGACAGTGCCCTGGTGACGGATCGTCTCGTTTTGGTGCCTAGAGATAGGCAATGCCCAAAATTTTGTGGCAAGTCCGGTATTAGCATTACAGAATGGGTAGAGGAGGCGCAAGCCTGTTTGCGTGCTCGCTCGCTCACCCCGGCCGAACAGGCATTTTTTCTGTTTGACCATCTAGAGGGGGAGGCAAGGGAGGAGATTCGGTATCGCTCTGATCAAGAGCGTGGAGATCCAGATAAAATTATTGGTGTGCTACGCAAATTGTATGGTTGCTTGACATCATATGTGGCCCTACAGGAGGCCTTCTTTTCCAGGAGGCAGCAGGAAGGGGAAACTCTATTGGAGTTTTCCCTTGCTTTGTTAAGCCTCTTGGAAAGGGTTAAGCAATGGGCACCTGATGGTTTGTTAAATACAGATGTATTACTTCGAGATCAGTTCGTCGAATGCGTGGTAGATAATTCCTTACGTCGCGAACTTAAACAGCTGGTGCGCCATCAGCCTACAATCAGTTTTCTGGACGTTCACGGGGAGACTATCCGATGGGAACGTGAGGGGATGCCAGGAGGTGTAAGGGCACGTAGTCAGTCTGTCCCATTGGTTTATGGGACACAGTATGGGGTGCAGGGGGAATCATATGCAGGAGCTAGTAGTTCGTCACAAAGGGAGGAGATGAATGAGTTAAGAGACATGTTACGGTCACAACAAGAACTGATAACCCAGCTCATAAATGCGTAGTCGCTCTCCCCATAGAACATCATTGACGTGTTGACGTTGTCAGAAACCTGGTCATTTTGCTAGGGAGTGTGATGGGGAGCGGGTTCCCCCTCGCACTCAAACTCCTAGTTCCTTGAGTTCGTCAGTAGCTCAAAGTAACCAGCCTTCCTCTTCTATGCCGTCGGGAAACTAATGCCCCCCGAGCCACAGAGTCATGGCTCAGATGGGGAACTGATTGGCTCACAATTGAGTGGTGTTGCGCCAAGGCCACATTTAATGTTGTAATGTCCTCACCTTGTTGTTTCCATTGGGGAGGTTTCAGTGTCATGTTTGATAGATACAGGGTCTATGGTATCTACCATCACAGAACGTTGTTTTTTGCAGCACTTTGAGCCATGGGGCAGAGAAAAGTTACAGTCTTGTCAGTGATTGCAACTTCGAGCAGCGAATGGCCTCCCGATTCCCTATATTGGGTATATGGAGCTGGATGTCATATTGTGCGGACGGTTGGTTCCACAATGTGGGGTGTTGGTGGTTCGGGATCCCCCTGATGGGTTGCGTGATCAAGTGCCAGGTGTTTTAGGAATGAATGTCCTAAGCCGGTGCTATCAGGGGCTCTTCGGTCAGCATGGCCCTGCTCTGTTTGACCTGCCTGAAGCGTCTACAGCTCCGAGTTTTGTTTCACGAGCATTGCAGGATTGTCAAGCTGCTACCATTTCATCTGAAGGAGATGGTATAGGTAGGGTGAAGGTGCGAGGCCGGCAATCATGCTGTATTCCAGGAGGTACAATGAAGTTTGTTCCAGCTACCTGCTCGGGTTAGTATACTAACCAAGTTGTACTTTTTGAACCCCATGAGTCTGGCCTCCCTGTTGGGCTATTGGCTCCTTCAGCCTTAGTACAGGTAGTAAGGGGGACTGTGTATGTACCAGTAGTTAATGTTGGGGTTACTGATGTAATGCTTTACCCTCGTTCTATTATAGGTACCTTGGTTAATGTCTATGTGGTGAGTTTGCCGACTGGGGTTACAGAGGTACTAGTGGTGGCCACGGTTAATTCACATGGTACCAAGGAGAGGTTAGAGATATAAGAGCAGATCGAGGCTGTGGATCGGTCCAGCCTAGCCGCTGAAGAGCGGGGTCAGGTAAGGGCATTGTTACACAAGTTTAGCTCTGCTAGACGATATCCCGGTTCGGCAACGTCATCGGCAGATACCCCCAACGGAGTACGAGGTAGTCAAGGCTCACATCAATCAGCTGTTGGAGGCACAGGTTATAAGAGAAAAACTGTAGCCCATATGCTTCACCGATTGTTTTGGTCAAGAAAAAGGAGGGTAGTCCACGCACATGCGGAGACTACCGTCCTTTTTCTTGACCAAAACAATTAAATGCAAAGACTCGGAAGGACGCTTTCCCTTTGCCCCGCATTGAAGAGACCCTGGATTCCCTGACGGGGGCCTGTTGGTTTTCCACACTGGACTTGCCAGAGGGTATAACCAGGTCCCTGTCGTGGAAAGGGATCGCCCTAAGACTGCCTTTTGTACTCCGTTCGGGCTATTCGAGTGGAATCGTATGCCCTTCGGGCTTTACAACGCCCCGAACGCCTTTGACCTTTTTCGGCAGGGTTGCCTGAAGTAGCTGTCCCTCAGCCCTGCATCATTGTGGTATAGTCTGCCGAGCATTGTACTGAATTGTTTGTTTTTTTGTAATTGTTTTGGTTTCATCTGTATTCCAAGTTATCTTGTTTTGTTTTTTTCTCTGTTCATTTTCTTGATATAAGCTTTTGTGTACAATTTGCAGTGGTTTAAGTGTGGAGTAGGATGCTTTATTGAGGGAACGGGTGTTTTATTAGAGGATTTCTGATTTTATTTGACAAATAAAAGTGTTTTTATGGGGAATCCAAGTCTCTGACCATTTCCTTGTCCGATAATGAACCTGTGTGACCTTTATAGAAAATTTCATCTGAGAAGTTCCTGGGGTAATAGGCCCTAGGTGGCGTAGTCGATATATAAACAATTTCAAATTGGTTGTTTGACCTTGTGGTCAATCAGTCCCTCACGCCACACAAAGAAGGAAGCTAAAAGGATCCAATATCTTCATAAACGAACATTTGACAAAATGAAAAGTGGACATAGCTAGAAAAGCACGCTTCTTGAAGAAACAAGGAAAAATTCAAAACACATGGACCACAAACTGCAAAATATTAAATTGAACGGAATGCCGAAGCAAACCAAAGTTTTGATCATCAAAAACATCGGGGAACTAGACAGGTACAGACAGGTACACACGACACATGAATACTCAAATGCATAACACCCAACCATAACACTGTCTGATATAATTCATTCATTTACATCTGGAGATTACAACAATATAAATCAAATTACTGCTGTTTATGATAAACTGGAACTGAGAACATTTCAATACACTGACCATAGTATACTGGACTTGGGAAATGACATAGACCTGGAGAATAACTTCTTCCCCAATATTAACTACAACTGCTGCTACTATACAGAGGAACAGTTTAACCAGTCTATTAAATGGATAGTAAATTGTCATCAATTCATTTCAATAGTAAAAACCTGTATGCTAATTTCAATAATATTAAGGAATATTTGAAACAATTTACAAATCCATTTAAAAATATTGCCATATTTGAAATGTGGATCAATGCTGATAAAGGTACAGATTTTGAACTGGAGGGGTATGAAGTCAATTATATAAACAGAAAGAATAAGAATGGAGGAGGAGTGGCTATGTGTGTGGATAAAACCTTGAATTATAAGGTAGTATGTATGACAGTACATGGCATGGTATGTATAAAGTATAACAACTGTGATTGATAACTCATTAGAATGTATAACAATTATAATATGTCAGGAAAAAATGTTACATAGTAAAATATTGAATAATAACAAAAGTAATATTAAAGGGATACAGGGCATATTAAATAGTATTATTAAAAATAGTTTTGGACAGCAAAGTTGCCCTCAGTTTTTATTGATAACAACACTATAAAGGATAATATGGGTGATATGGTTGATAGCTTTAATTTTTATTTTATTATTATTATTATTTTACTTATTTATTTATTCTCCTTTTTTTGTGAGTGTTGGACCAAGAAGAAAGCAGAAGAAAGTCCAGATCCAATGTAACCCCCCCCCCCAAAAAAAAAAAAAAAAAATAAATAAAAATGAGAAAACAATGTGATAGACACAACTTCACAAATTACAGGCCTGTTTCTCTACTTCCACAGTTTTCCAAAATTCTAGAAAAACTATTCACTAATAGATTAGACACATTTTTAGATAAACATAAATTACTCTGTGACAGTCAATATCAATTCAGGATTCAGCTCAACACTGATTCAGTTCAACATCACTGGCATTAATTGATTCAACTGTGGAAATTACAAAAGCTAGAGATCATAATCAGTATGCAGTTGGAGTTTTCATAGATTTTAAAAAAAAAGCTTTTGACACAATTGATCATAATATATTAATTAATAAACTGGAATGGTATGGCATCTATTGGAGACTAATACGTCAGAAATGAGCAAATTAAAAAAGGTGGTTTGATAGAAATAAATCATCATTAAACATTAATAAATCTAAATGCATGTTATTTGGTAACTGTAAAATTAGTACACAAGTCCAGATACAGATAGATGGTGTAGATATAGAATTGGTTACACGTCTCTTGGGGTGATAATAGATGATAAATTAAGTTGGAAACCTCACATAAAACATGAATTCAATAAAATTTCAAGAAGCATTTCAGTACTGAATAAAGCAAAGCATGTTCTGTACAATAAATCACTCCACATGCTTTACGGCGCACTGATATTGTAACAAAAGAAATCAGGAGGACAGATAGCAGTTTAAATAATTTTTTGCAGCAATATGTAAACAACAGATGGAGGTAAGTAGAGCTGATATAGCACAAGATGAATGGATGAAAACTGAAATAATGGTGGTTACTGTCTTGCAGGTTGATGGAAGATCATAGACTTGAAGTAGGTGACGAGAACAGAGTTAGTGATGAGCACACACCTCACCTTGATGTCGAAGAGAGTCCAGGGAAGGGTATTCACACGATGGAGACAGACTGGAGCAACACAAGGACACAGGAGCTTGGAAAACACTGGAGATAGGAGCTTTGGAATATAACATGGAAACGCTGAGATCGGGTAAGCAGTCTGTTGCTCACAGTGAGACCACACAAAGACTGGCTGCGAGGTGTGTGCTTATATGTGGTGAGTTGATTGATGATTAATCAGCAGGTGCTGGTGCGGGTGCAGGTGCTAGAACTCAGATGAAGGTGCTCGTTGTGATTGAGTGGTGGAGTAGCCTGGCATGTCCGTGAAAGTACCCCCCCCTCCACGGCCTCCACCAGAGGGCCACAGACGCCGATGATGCAGCGGCCGCCCTCTTCCATTGGGAGCTAGACGATCTGGATGAGACTTGTGGAATACTGTGAGCAGATTTGAATGATCAAGGATGTCATCTTTTGGGACCCAGGAACGCGCTCATCTGATCCTTAGCCCTCCCAGTCCACGAGGTATTCCATGCGGCCACCATGGCTTTGGGAGTCCAGCATTTCCCACACAGAATCGATGGTAGCATCTTCCAGGATCAAATGAAGGGGGATTCATCTTTCGGGCCAGGCTCAGTAGGAGGAATAGACAGAGGTGAGTGAAATGGTTTTAGCAGTGAGACATGAAATGTTGGGTGAATGCGATACTCAGGAGGTAACTGGAGTTGGTAGGTGACAGGATTGATTTGGCGGATGATGGGGAAGGCACTAATGTATCTGGTACTAAGCTTCTTGCGGGGCAGGCGCATTTTGATGTCCCGAGTGGAGAGCCAAGCCTTCTGCTCGGGTTGATACTCTGGAGCATTGGCCCTCCGGGCATCAGCCTGGATCCTCTGTCGGCGCACTGCCCTTTGCAGCTGGTGGTGGGCTGCATCCCAGACTCTCTCACTCTCCCAGAACCAATAGACTGGAAGGGCGTAAGCCCCAATGTACGTTGATGGAGGGAGTTCTGTGTGTACTTGGCCCAGCTCAGGTACTAGCTCCAGGAGTTCTGGTGACCGTGGCAGAAGGTTTGTAGGAATCTCCCGACTTCCTGAATCTTTCTCTTTGTCTTCCCATTCGACTGGGGATAGCCAGACGAGAGACTCAAAGTCACACCTAGGAGGGTGAAGAATTTCTTCCATAACCTTGAAATGAACTGCGGATCCCTGTCTGATACAATGTCCTCGTTGATGCCATAGTATCGGAATACGTGCTGAAACAGGAGCTCTGCACTTTTCATTGCCGTTGGAAGGTTTCTGAGGGTAATCAGACATCAGGATTTAGATAATTGGTCCACAATGACTAGAATAGATGTATTACCAGAGGAAGGTCAGTGATGAAGTCCACTCCCAGGTGTGACCAGGGACGTCAAGGAACAGGCAGAGGAAATAACTTGCCAGATGGTAAATGGCATGGGCTCTCTGAGATAGCACACTCCCTGCATCCTTGCACAAATCTTTTCACGTCTTGGGCCATGCTCGGCCAACAGAAGTGGTCTCAAAACAGCAAGAGAGTACCATTGGCCCCTAGGTGGCCAGTGCCCAGAGAGGAGTGGAGGGAATTAATAATGGCAGTGCATTGGGTTCGTGGCACATCGGTATGATCAGTTGGACACCACGGTGGAGGTGGATTGAAGACATTGGAGGTGGTAAGTTTCTGGTTGAGGGACCACTGAATGGGTCAGACTAAAATCTTCTGTGGTAGAATGGGTTCTGGAACTGAGGGCACCTTTTCCGGGGCATGGAGTTGTGACAGAGCATCATCACAGACATTTCTATAACCTGGTTGATAGGAAATGGAAAAATTTAAGCGCATAAAAAAGAGGGCCCACCTGGCTTTCCGGGGGTTGAATCTCTTGGCTTCCCATAAATATTCAAGACTCTTATGGTCCGTGAGGACAGTGAATGGGTGTTGACCTCCTTCCAACCAATGCCTCCATTCCTCCAAGGCGAGCTTGATGATGAGTTGCTCCGTTACCAATGTCATAATTTCTCTCCGCCTGGGACAGTTTTTTGTAGAAGACACATTGATGGAGTTTTGTTGGATCCCCATGCTGTTGAGATCGCACCAGTCCGACCCCCAGTGGTTGAGGCGTTGACCTTGACAACGAACAACTTGGAGGGGTCCGGATGGATGAGGAGCGGTGTAGTGGTTAATGTCTCCTTGAGCTTCTCCAAAGCTTGAGTAGCTGCTGGTGGCCAGGACAAAGACTTGGACAGACCTTTTAGGGGACTGGTGAGAGGAGACACAATGGAACTGAAGTCTTTTATGAAGCGGCAGTAGACATTGGTGAATCCTAAGAAGCGCTGGAACTCCTTGATTGTGGTGGGAATGGGCCAGTTACGAATAGCATCAACCTTCCCCTTATCCATCTAGATGCCATGTTTGCTGATGTGATATCTGCACTGAGGACTGATGGCATGAGCATTTTTCTGCTTTGAGGAAGAGATGCCAACGTGCTGGCGATGGTTGGCCATACTCCAGGAGTACATTAGGATGTCGTCAATGTACACCAACAGAAATTTGTGGAGGAAGTCCCGGAGTAACTTGTGCATGAAATCTTGGAACACGGAGGGGGCATTGATCAGGCCATATGGTATGACCAATTATTCATAGTGGCCAGCAGGGGTCACAAATGCGGTCTTCCACTCATCCCCCTCGCGCACTGCGGGTCATGGAGGACGGATGGGACATGTGGTGATCACATGTCCTCCTGCACCACAGTATAAACAGAGACCCTGGGCCAGCCTCTTCTGCCACTGTCCTGCACAGTCCTGCTTGAGCCCAGATTGTTTCGGCCCATTGGAGCGCTCGCCCCGTCAGCAGGGAGATGATGAAAGCTATCTTAGCCCGCTCTGAGTAAATGTGATGCGGCTGCATCTCCAGGGCCAACGAACACTGGAGGAGTAATCCATTACAGTCCTCCACCAAACCAGTGAAGGGCACTAGATTGGCCTTGGGACTGGCGAGGATAGCAGGAGAAGGAGGTGCGGTGACTGGTGATTAGGAAGATGGTGTGCTTAGGGCTCATTTGATCTCATTTGGTCTATGATCTCCTGTAAAGGATCCGGGGAGCTCATGCTGCAAGCGTTGTGGTCTGGTCTTCTATAACAGAAGAACTCAGGAAGACAGACAGCAGTTCAAAGAATTTATTGCAGCAATATGTAAACAACAGATGGAAGTAAGTAGAGCTGATATAGCACAGGCAGGGATGGGCAGTATTTCAGACACATGTATTTAAAATACGTATTTGAAATACAAAATATTATTTTATATTTTGAAAGTCTTTGGAAAAAAATCAAATGTAATTTGTATTTAAATTTAAGATTAGTATTTTTGTATTTTCAAAATACATAAAATACATTGTGCAAGTCAACCTCATTATCAGGGTGCTAATTTTGTGCATCAACAAGTAGGCCTACACTTTTGACTTTAAAGGCCCTTTCACACGGGATGCAGCAAGAGGTGGAATCACCGCTTAGCTGCCGGTTTCTCTAGTAGTGGAAGCGGTTTGTGCAGTTGAAGCCTTGTTTAAACTTTCGCCTGCCTCTACACCGCGAACATGATGACTGTGCGCGCTCCTCCCTAAACAGACACGGCTTTTGTGACACTTGCTTGACACTTTTTACACTTGCTCGCCTTTGTATAATTCTGTGAAACAACAGGGGGGCGACTCTGAGTAATTGTTCTCCAAACCATCAGAAAGCAGCGGTGAGAGGAAGTTGTTTGCATTGTCGTTCATCAAAAAAATTAATAAAAACTTTGAGCAAATATATTGTTAAATGCTATTTAAATGAATTATAATTTTAAAATTTACATTTTAGATAAACTTTCTAATTTGAATAAACTTTATATACAACAAAATAAACTTTACATTAAATAAATATAAATCTTTTTCTTTAGTTTTGTATTTCCTACAGGGCAGGGGAAGGGAAGAGGTATGTAAAATGGAAACAGAGGTTTCTAAGCAGTTGTACAAATCTAAATGTTTTTTTGTTTTTTTTTGCATTCAGAATAGGTCCAGATAGATTTCAGCCTATATGGATGCCTACATTGGATGGCCAATTTCACATATATTTTGTGTATTTTCAAAATACAAAATACTGTATTTGTATTTAAATACATTTTTCCACAAAGTATTTTAAATACATTTTCATCGCCCCCTATACCCTCATTCACTATTCCCTACATTAGGTCACTAATTCAGTTCACTAGAAGGACTGAATGAAAACGAGTGAGTGAATTCTGACACTGAGTGCACCGGAAGGACTGCCACTTTTGCCTAGTTTGTGCTTGCTGTTTAATAATCATTTGAAACTGGCAAACTGGCAGCTCCAGTAGTAATATTAAAGGATTTATCTTGAACTCTGTCACGGAAATTATGTATAAACCCTAGTTAAACAATTTAATAATCACTTTACAATGAATTTATACCTGTGTTGTATTACGCTGTATTACGCCATGGATGAGCGTTTTGTAAAATGAATGGATGGCAAGTCATTTGGCGCGTGACTCTCACAGTGCATTATATGTATTCTCTAGCCGTTGAGCATGCACCGGTTGTACACTAATTTTTGCTGCGCATTGTGGAACTGAATGAATGCACTCGAGAACGTCCACTATGGTTTCGGACACCACTAAAAATGGCTATCCCCTCAAATAGTGCCCTATTTAAGGGTATGGGGGTGATTTTGGATACAGCCAAAGACTGGCTCCGAGGTGTGTGCTTATATGTGGTGAGTGGATTGATGATTAATCCGGTGAAGGTGCGGGTGCTAGAAATCAGGTGAAGGTGCTCGTTGTGATTGAGTGGTGAAGGAGCCTGGCATGTCCGTGACATTATTGTTTGGAGGTTTTGGGGCAATACTTATAAATGCAGACTATCATTACTATCTGTGTAGCAAAAAAGAGCCATAAGCATAATTCATAATACTGGTTATAGAGATTACACAAATTAATTATTTTTAAAATCAAAGACACTGAAATGTATTGATTTGGTTCATTTTCAAACAGCACAAATAATGTATAAAGCAAAAAATAACTTACTCCCTGGCACTATTCAAAAATTGTTTTTTTTTTTTTTTTAATTGAGAAGGGAGATATAATTTTAGGCCAATGACCCAGTTCAAAAAGCATAGTCTTCACAAGGTACAGGGAGGAAGAAGGAATTTGACTAGATGTTCATAAAAATTATTTAGTTATTTGTTTTCATGTATTTTTTGTTTGTATTTTTTGGTGTGTGTGGATAAATATAAATATATGTAGAAAATTGTAAATAATGTATTAAGATAAGATTAAGACGACAATTATGAAGCCAGCTTGATGATTATTAAGAAGTAGTGGAGAAGGGGTATGATTAAATAAGCTTATGCTTCTTTTCGGACATGCATAAGTTAATATTGTTCTGTTTTGTTTTATTTTGTTTTGTTCATTAGTTTTTATTGTATTATTTGAAGAGTTTGGTTCCAAAACGCTATAAATCCATTTTGATTAATTTGAGTAAAAATGTGTTTTCTTTACCAAGAAAGTGGCAAGATGAAAACCACTATTTTGTTGAAAATACACAACATAGTAAGTTGATCCACATATGACAGCCTCTGAACTTGGTCAATACTAATCTTATATACAGGCACTGGACTAAAAATACATTCAATCAGTCATCGCTCCTAAAAATAATTCAACGGGTCATCTTGTTAATGCAATAAATTAATTACAACAATGAAAGAACTGATTGGTTGAGCGGATATATCGCATTCTGCAGAAAAGGGAGACTGGCATTTGTCGCGGTTTGGAAAAAAAAGGGAGAAAACATGATAGAATAACTCTGCGGATATCGCATTTTGCGTAAAATTAAAAATGGACTTTTCAGTACCGACCAGATACAATACTGATTTTGGCGGAAACTAAATTTTTTTAAAAATGGCGTTTATCGCGTTTTGGAACCAAACTTTTTATTTGTACATTTTCAAAATAAAGTCAAAGTAAAAAAAAAAAAAAAAAAGTCTAAAGTCTATACAAAAAAAAAAAAAATGGGCTAAACATTTTCTAAAATTTGTTTCAAAATATATTTGCGTAAATATATTTTTTAACAATATATATTTTTGGCCATTTTTGTATATTGTTGAAAATATAAAAGCATTTAAAAATATACTTTGACCTCTATATATTACAGTCCTCTGAAGGACAGGAGCCTGATCAGATGTTACAGTTTCCCCCCCTCCAGTAACATCTCCATGTGTTCTTGTCCTAGGATGACCCCTAGGTCTCTGATAAAGTCTCTGATAAGTGATTGGTCCAAGATCTCCTTAGTTGCTACCCACAATTTCTCCTCCGGGCAGTATCACTCCCAATTCACATGGTATGACCAGGGTCACCAGAGAATATGTAGTGGTTCCAAAAGTCCTGCAGGTAGTTGTCATGGCGTTTGTGACTGAGCACAGATCTGACAAGTAGTTACATAATTATTGATGTCAACAGACAATGTGGGCCACCAAAACGAATTTCGGACCAAAGCTGTGGTACGATTAATTCTAGGATGTCCAGAAGCGAGGGATGTGTGGACCCACTGAATGATTCTGGATGATCACCCTCCCGAATTCTGAAGGCCTCCATCTTTCTTTTCAACAAAGAAAAACCCAGATGCTGCAGGAGAGGTGGATGGTCTAATAAATCCAAGTGACAAAAGGCTTCTTCAATATATTCTTCCATGGCCTTGGTTTCATGAATTGAAAGGGGATAAACACGGCTTTTAGGGGGAGAGGTGTTAGGAAGAAGATTAATGACACAGTCCCAGGGGCGATGCGGTGGCAATTTGGTGGCCTTCTCTTTAATAAATACCTCGGCTAGATCTGCATACTCGTTGGGGACATTATCTGGCAAAGGAAAGAGATTCTTGGTGAGATGGGTAGTGCAGGCTGTAGTAGACTTTGGTGGGGAGTTCCAGACTGTGGGTATGACAATGAGGTGATCAACAGATCAATTCCTTATTCTTCCAAGAAAACTGTGGATTGTGAGTAGATAACCAAGCATATCCTATGATAACTGGGTTTCGTGGTGATGAGATGACATAGAGAGTGATTTCTTCAATGTAAAGAAGGCCAACTCTTAGTTGTATTGGGAGAGTTTGATGGGTTATACAGCCTTTGCCAATGGGACCATCATCTACGGCGGTGACAGTGATAGGTGGTTCACCTATTTGGTCGTAGGGATGTTAAACTGTTTCACTAAATCCTGATGAATCACATTAGCAGCAGATCCAGAATTTATTAACACTGAGAACTGGTGGTCTTGGTTAGCGACAGACAAAATAATGGGAAGTGATAAGCATAGACTAATTTGTAGAGTATTAAGAATATGACTTACTCAATAACTTGAAGAGGAGTTGGCAGCAGGTTTAACAGGATAGTTGGAACAGTGATGACCTGGTTCACCACAATAGAAACAGAGCTGATTAAGCAGTCGTCTTCTCTGTTCAACAGGTGGTATATGAGTTTGTCCTATTTGCATGGCTTCGGCAGGACCAGACTAGACATGTGCCAGTATTCGGTAATGCAATATATCACGATAATGAACATACACAATATTGTTATTGTGGGCACTTCAAAATACCATGAATAATTATTTATTACAAATTATTCCGATTTTTTTAATGCATTTTAAGAATACTTTTCCCATGTGTATTGCTGTATTGAATTTAAATGTTCAGTTTCTTTTTTTTATAAGAAAAAAAGTTATTAAACCTGTTATACTTTATTATGACAACACTTTTTTTGCAACTAAAGTTCAATATCTTGATAATACCGTATACCGTGATAAAAGCATTAGAAATAAATCGCAACATGAAAATTTGATACCGTCACATGCCTAGACCAGACTGACTTGGTACTCGAACAGCAGTGGTAGGCACATGATAAGTTAGGTTAGATTTAGGACTAGGCTGTGATCGCAAGAGATTGTCAATCTTGATAGAAAGGGTAAGAAACTGGGAGAAGTTGAGTGAGTCGTCTCTGCATTCCAATTCTGCTTGTAACTTAGCAGACAGATTAGAATGAAAAATGTGCTTCAAAGCAACATCATTGAACCCACTTTGTGCAGCAAGAGTGCGAAACTGGATAGCATAATAAGAAGCCGGTCTGTTGCCTTAGCGTAACTGAGTAGCTGCATCCATGCCACCAGCAGGATATTGAAAGACATCACGAATCAGTTGAGTGAAATAACTGTATGACTGTTGAACACGTGTGCCATGATCCCAAACTGCTATAGCCCATTCTAGTGTCTTCCCAGTGAGCAAAGTCATAATAAAGTAACACTACGTATGGTCGTGACTAAAAACTTGAGGTTGATTTGAAAAATAAATAGAGCAATGTTGCAAAAAAAAAAAACGGTACAGTTGTCGGGAGAACCATCAAATTTATCAGGTAGAGCGAATCTTACCAGGTCAGGTTGTGGGGCAGGAAGGGAACAAATGTACTGTGTCAAATGTTCATCGGCAGCTTGCAGTGTCAACAACTGGGTTTGAAAAACCTTGAGCAAATCATTTTGATACTCAACGGTAGATAGGAGTTGAGAGACCTCCGCTGGATCCGTGCCATGTGAAGTATTCTGTAAGGAAGAGGTAGGCAAAGTGGATTCCATAAGCAGGTCTTTATTCAAGGATCTGAGCTTCAAGTCCAAACAATAGTCACAGCTCTTAGTCAGGTCACAGGTAGTGATGTGACATTTGAACCGAGGCATCGGAGCTTGTGTCGAGAATAAATGGGCGTGCCAGGTGAAGCCTCGATTCGTAGCTTGTGTTGTTAACATGTTAACAGAAATCACGTGACCAATGTCAAACGAAGCTTCACTTTCTGTCCAGTCACGTGCGGGATTCACTTTGCGTTTCGAAATGTTCGATCCCCCTGACCTTACTTTACGAATAAGGCCCTGTCCACACGAACGTGGTTATTTTTAAAACCGCAGCACCAGGTCACTGAAACCGAACATTTTTTAAATCGGCTGCCAGGGTGAAGATTTTCAAAAAACTGAGTTTTTGGCTTGTGACGTTGGAGCCTGTGCTGTTATCGCCGCCTACTGGAAACTTTTTCAGGCTTCTGATTGGCCAACATGGCTTTACGGTTGAGATTATATCGCCACCTGTTGGTTTGGCATGCTCTTGACAGTGCTTCATAGCATGCGTTTGCGTTTTCATGTGGACAGAGATTTTTTTTTAAATGGAAGAAGGAAAAACTCAGTTTATAAAAATACCCGTGTACGTGTGGACATGGCCTTTCCGATCACAACGCGTCCTCGACTACCTCTGGACCAGGACACGCTGATCGGATAACATTCCGATCAGAAG
>NW_015660370.1:33742-35412 GCF_001515625.1 Sinocyclocheilus rhinocerous | reverse complement strand
GCAAACGCAGCACCAGTTCACTGAAACCGACTATTTTTGAAAACGCCTGCCAGGGTGAAGTTTTTCAAAAACTCCGGTTGCAGTGTTATCGTGTAGACAGCGAAACCGGAGTTTTCGGCGCCTGCGCTGTTATCTCCGCCTACTGGAAACTTTTTCAGGCTTCTGATTGGCCAACATGGCTTTACGGTTGAGATTATATCGCCACCTGTTGGTTTGGCATGCTCTTGACAGTGCTTCATAGCATGCGTTTGCGTTTTCATGTGGACAGAGATTTTTTTTTAAATGGAAGAAGGAAAAACTCAGTTTATAAAAATACCCGTGTACGTGTGGACATGGCCTAAGTTTTAATTCTGACTTATTCAGTTACATTTTAGATACCCAGTCATACAAGTAATATGAAGAATACAAATTATTTCAGGAAAATTTAATATTTGTCATATGCAATTCATATGTGTAAGTTATTCTTCTATTACATATTGATATTCGTACTGGTATTAAATTGCACAGTTTAATGATTAAATTAATTTATCAGAGACAGAAATTCAACAAAAACAAATACACACATCGGCTTTTATTTGTGCACGTAACTTGAATCGATCTATGGAATGTGTGGTGGATGCTTCTTCCTATGGAGCGTCTTTCACAGGCTTTTGGGTGCTTTATTTTTTACCAACCACCAGTTAGACACTCTCGAAGCTTTGAATCTTTTCCCGAAACAGTCAGAGAAAAGCCTCAGTGCTTCAGGAGGCTTCATTTGCCCATCACTAGTCACAGGCTTGAGTCAAAACACAGGGAAAACAATCCAATGGCAGACAAATCGAAAACAGTAATCCAGAAGTGTGAGTCAGAAGAACAAAAGCAATGTTCATAAAATTAAACATCAGCAATGGCATGAAAGAACGCTTAGTAAGGCAGTGGAACTGGTAATACTTTGCAAAATGGCAGTGGAAACTCAAGGGTTAAATACATGGTAACAGGAAATGACAAGACAGGAACTGATGTGGCAGGAACAGGAAGCAATAGAGTTCAATATTCAGGTGAGGGCTCCCTCTGAAGTACAGGAGACTGATCAGATGTTACCACATATATCCCATTTGAATAAACTTCAGCAAGGAATAATTTAAAATCATTTAAAATGCTCCATTTGTATTTAGCCTAAATGTAGGCTACTGAAATGTATTTTCTTGCCCCTGAAATACATTTAGAAATATATTTTGGTATGTGAAGGTTAAAACTAAATATATTTTCTATTTCAAAAATATATTTCATTGAGCTTCACTGTTTGCAACATTCAAATCACAATTTGTTGATTTGCAGCTTGAAATAAAGAAAGACATTTCAACAGCTGTATTTATAACATCCAAGTGAAAGATATAATACCAACATGTCAGGAAAAAAAACAAAAAAAAAACAAAAACAAAAAAACAGAATCACTGAGCTGGAAAAAGGATCACCCCTTTGTGTCAGTATTTTGTTGAACCACCTTTTGCTTTATTTACAGCCTTTAGTCTGTTGGGATTTGTCTCTACTGACTTTGCACTTCTAGACTTTGCAATATTTGCCCACTCTTCTTTGCAGAACTGCTCAAGTTCAGTTAAATTTGATGGTGGCCATTTGTGGACTGCAGTCTTCAAGTCATTCCACAGATTTTCAGTGGGGTTTAAGTCTGG
>NW_015660370.1:26172-33667 GCF_001515625.1 Sinocyclocheilus rhinocerous | reverse complement strand
TCTACTAACTTTGCACATCTAGACTTTGCAATATTTGCCCAGTCTTCTTTGCAGAACTGCTCAAGTTCAGTTAAATTTGATGGTGGCCATTTGTGGACTGCAGTCTTCAAGTCATTCCACAGATTTTCACTGGGGTTTAAGTCTGGGCTCTGACTAGGCCGTGCAAGGACATTCACCTTTTTCTCCTTCAACCACTGTGTGGTTAGTTTTGCTGTGTGCTTTGGGTCATTGTCATGTTGGAAGGTAAACATTCTTTCCAGTGACAACTTTCTGGCAGAGGGCAGCATATTTTCCTCAAGAATTTTATGGTATTTTGCCCCATCCATTTTTCCTTCTATCCTGACAAGTTCTCCAGTCCCTGCTGCAAAGAAACACCCCATAACAGAACATTACCACCTCCATGATTTACTGTAGGAATGGTGTTATTTGGAGGGTGAGCTGTAATGGATTTCAGCCAGACATATCGTTTGATGTTCGTTTGAGTCCAAATAATTACATTTTAGTCTCATCTGCCTCAGAATCTTCCAGTTGCGTTTTGGCAAAGCTCAGTCGTGACTGCATGTGGCTTTTCTTGAGGAGTGGCTTTTTTCTTGCAACCCTCCCATACAAACCACATTTGTGGAGAATTTGTGATATTGTTGTCAAATGCACACAATGACCACTCTTTGTCATAAATTCCTGCAACTGCTTGAGAGTTGCTGTAGGCCTCTTGATTGCCTCTCTGACCAGTTTCCTCCTGGCTCTGGCATTGATAAAGCCTTTGATTTGATTTTTTTATTTTATTTTTTATCTCATGACTTGTGCCTCTCCACAGCTTTTTCCCGGAGATCTTTTGATGGGTGCCCATAGTTCTGCAGAAGAGCTGGCCTTGGAAGTCACTGAGGGAATAGATGGGGGAACAGCTTCTGAATCCATGCCACTTAATTGAAGGAGTGACTACATAAAAGGTTGATATACAGTATGTTTTTGCATATTCTTGACAAAATCTTTGTTCTAACTTGCTTTGTTTCATAGTGATGGCAAATTATGCATGCTCGTTGGAACCACCCTGTGAGTATGTGAGAGTTGAAAGCACTGATTTACTGTCAATGTTAAGTGGTCATCATTAACCTCAGTTTGATTATTGGTTTCAGGATGATGACTCATCTACAATTGAGGAGGATAAGGAGACCGTGTCTATATGTTCAAGGAGGCCTGAGGTAAGCACTGATAATATACTTAAAGCCCTACTTGTGTGATGAGGTGCTCATAGTATGTATTTTCTAACAATTATTGGCTGCAGGACACTGAGGTCCTTCCAGAACCGATTCAGACTGGGACTACAGGAGACAAAATAACTATTAACTAATTATAACTGTTACAGCCACTGCCATAACATAAAAGAGGGACAACACAAAGGCTCGGTCAATTAGGGGAATTTATTGAAATAACATAATTTAAACAATGTGTGGGAGAAATTTAGTCAGAGAAATAAAAAGAAAAACACAACAAAGAGCGCATCTCCATGTCTGGCCGGCCGCTCAATTCCCGCCGCTGAAATGTGGCAACTTGGCTTCTTTTAAGCACACGGTAATGGTCCACAGCTGTAAAGAATCTGCACAATTAAACACAAAACAAAGGTAATCGCCTTTTCCTGCCCCTAGAGGGCAGGCAAATAATTGAATAAATACACATACATGCACATGTAACACCTTCATCCCCTAAGAGTGAACCGCCACCATAAGAAACCTTACCCACACGCCTATCCCATCCGGGACAGTGCATCGCTACCACGTTGTCTCGGCCTCTGACATGTTTAATGTCAAGGTCATATGGCCGCATATATAAACTCCAGCGCATGAGATGCTGATTAAAATTGCGCATCGAATTCAAAAAGGTAAGCGGGTTATGATCGCAATACACAACAATCGAATGACAGCTAGACAAATACACCTCGAAATGTTGAATAGCTAGAACCAACGCCAAAGCCTCTTTTTCAATGGTAGAATACTTTCGATGCGCAGAGGTAAACTTTTAAGAAAAGTAACACACAGGGTGTTCCACATCATCACCACCCCTCTGCTGGAGGACAGCTCCCGCACCAACATCGCTAGCATCCACCATGAAACTGAACTGTTGTGAATGGTCAGGTGCAGCCAACACTGGTGATGAAATCAACAAAGACTTAACATTTTCAAAAGCGCACTGGGACGCATCAGACCACTCAAACTGAATTTTAGTGCTTAGCAGGTTGGTAAGAGGAGACTTGGCTTCTTTTAAGCACACGGTAATGGTCCACAGCTGTAAAGAATCTGCACAATTAAACACAAAACAAAGGTAATCGCCTTTTCCTGCCCCTAGAGGGCAGGCAAATAATTGAATAAATACACATACATGCACATGTAACACCTTCATCCCCTAAGAGTGAACCGCCACCATAAGAAACCTTACCCACACGCCTATCCCATCCGGGACAGTGCATCGCTACCACGTTGTCTCGGCCTCTGACATGTTTAATGTCAAGGTCATATGGCCGCATATATAAACTCCAGCGCATGAGATGCTGATTAAAATTGCGCATCGAATTCAAAAAGGTAAGCGGGTTATGATCGCAATACACAACAATCGAATGACAGCTAGACAAATACACCTCGAAATGTTGAATAGCTAGAACCAACGCCAAAGCCTCTTTTTCAATGGTAGAATACTTTCGATGCGCAGAGGTAAACTTTTAAGAAAAGTAACACACAGGGTGTTCCACATCATCACCACCCCTCTGCTGGAGGACAGCTCCCGCACCAACATCGCTAGCATCCACCATGAAACTGAACTGTTGTGAATGGTCAGGTGCAGCCAACACTGCAACCTTTGCAGCCACTGGCCGTACTTGACCCCTGCCAATAACTTTTCCCAGATACACAATGGTGGCTTTGCCAAATTCACATTTGCCCAAGCTAACAGTGAGCTCAGCGTCAGCTAGCCGATGAAAAACTTAACGAAGTAAAGTCACATGTTCAGCCCATGAGGAGCTGTACAAGACCAAATCGTCTAAGTAAGCTTCACAACCAGATACACCAGCCAAAACGGTGTTAACGAACCGCTGAAAAGTACTTGGTGCATTTTTCATCCCAAATGCCATCCCCTTATAATTAAGAAAGGCATCAGGAGTGATGAATGCTGAGATCTCCCTAGCACGTTCAGTTAAAGGCACCTGCCAGTATCCTTTCAACAGGTCAAGTTTCGAAACGTAAACAGCAGAACCTACACAATCAACGCAATCGTCTACCCTTGGCAAAGGATAACAACCAGTTTTTGTGACAGCGTTTACACGTCGGTAGTCAGTGCAAAATCGAAACGTGCCATCTGATTTATTTACCAGCAAACATGGCGAACTCCACGGACTGGAGCTGGGCTTAGCGATGTCATTTTCCAACATGTACTCAACTTCTTTTTGCAAATGAACTCTGTTAAGCGGGTTAACACGATATGGATGCTGTTTCATAGGCGGGATAAAACCCACATCAATATCGTGCACGACAACTGACGTTTGGCCAGGAATGTCGCTGAACAACACTGAAAACCTACTCACCGAATCCATGATATCAGCTTTCTCAGCTGGGGACAGATGCGGAAACTGACTGGACAAAGTTAAGAGCATTTCTGAATTTTTCAATCTACCCTCAACTATACATCTAGATGGTCCTTCTTCTGCCTCATCCATCTGCTCAGATGCGAGCAACCTGACAGCAGACATTTCAGACTCTGGAACAAAAGGTACACCATTCTTTGATTTTTCAAAACCCGAATTTCTCTCATAATAGGCTTTAATCATGTTTACGTAACAAACTCTAGAGCTTTGAAGGCGATCAGGAGTAAGGATGACATAATCTCGGTCTGACAACTTCTTTTTAATTACATAAGGGCCAGTATAACAAGCTTGCAATGACCCACCAAGCACTGGTAACAACACCAAAACTTTGTCACCGGGGCTAAAACTCCATTCTCTGGCTTTCATGTAACATGTAACGTAACAATAACTAAATGTCAAGAGCATTTCATGAAATAATTAAAATTTTGGATTCTACAGAATGAAGAGAATATATAGAGCATGTATAAGTGCTACCTCTTTAAACAAATAGATGTTCTGGATGTAGACATCCAATATAAGAACTTGAAGATGAGAAAGCGCTGAAAATCCAAAAACCGGAGAAAGATGCATGTTGAATTAATCCCCCGGAGCCGTGTGGAGTACTTTTTCTGGATGGATGCACTTTATTGGACTTATCTTGGACTATTGAATCTCACTAGCCATTCACTGCAATTATAAAGCTTGGAAAAGCCAGTGGGATGGTACCTGCACATGTACGTGCATATAGATGCAGGAGAGGGAAGCGCAGAGGCGTGCTGGTTAAGCTCTGCAAGCGCGGCTTTCGAACTGCGCTCCCAAGCATTCATCTTACAAATGTCCATTCCCTTCTTAAAGGGTTAGTTCACCCAAAAATGAAAATTCTGTCATTAATTACTCACCCTCATGTCGTTCCAAACCCGTAAGACCTCCGTTCATCTTCGGAACATAAATTAAGATATTTTTGATGGAATCTGACAGCTCTCTGACCCTCCCATAGACAGTAAGGGTACAACCACGATCAACGTCCAGAAACGTAGCAAGGAAATCGGTAAAATAATAATTTATATTTCAAACACTAAAATATTTAGCATTTTTATGAATGTTGATTTGGATCTGAATAGGATTATATAGTCTCTTCAATCAAACAATAGTACACTGAGGATATTTGTAATACACACTCAGTATAACAACACAATAGCAGTAAGGATATCAATGGCACAAATTCAATATGAAGACAGAGGCGATTAATCGAATTCATAGAGAAAAAAAAAACAAAAATCATAGAACCAAATAAATAAAGAACTGGTAGGAAATAAAAATGTCAATCAGCAGAGTTTCTTTTCTGAATTGTTTTATAAGTTCTTGTGGGTGTTTAAGTAACCAAATGGCTAAAGAGTATATGATTATCTTCCTACTCCTGGTCTGTGCAATGCCTTGCTTGTCTTGTTTGCACATTGAATCTATGGTTTATTGTGTATATACAGTAAACCACAAAGGCCAAATATGGCCATCAAACACAGCAGAAATAAGTTTCAAAAAACAAAAACAAAACGTTGATTCTTCCATTCATTACCCTGTGCGTATCCAGCGTGACAAAGCCAGCAGAATTTCAAATGAGCAACAAGGTGCTGTCCTGCCTGCCTGCCTACTGATTATCAATGCATATGACACTATATAAAGGGTGTGGGAATCAACACAGATATATATATATATATATATATATATACATATATATATAATATGGACATAGGTTTATGAGAGCACAATAAACACATATGCTCATAGAGCTTTAAAAGGTAGCAGCAGCTCTCAGCAAAACCTCTGAGAATAACAAGCAGACCATGGGTTAAAATATTGTAAGTTTAACATGAGATTGGTAAAAATGTGTGTGTTATGTCCCCTTTAAGTACAACTCTCTAAACAATTTAGATCTAGGTTCTAACTGTTATTTCCTCCAATATTCTTCTCTTTTCAAGATTCTCAGTGTCTTTTTTTCAAGTTCAACGAAAACTTGTCTTTGTCTCCGTACTTTTTCTGGGCAGAGTTACCATCATCACTGAATTAAGCTTATTGGTTGATCTACATCTGCAGTGCAATTCCATCATTTCATTGGGTATGTTTTCCCGCAGTATGACTTAAATATATTCAAATGAATATAAATCTAATATTATTGCATTTCAAAGAAATAAAACCTATTATTTGATCAATTAAGAAAGTTATTGGCTAATTATTATGCCTTAATTTGGAACTGGGCTACATAATCATTGAAAAGGTCACGCGCCGAACGTGCAAAGACTGTCAAACGCAGTTTACAAAAAAATTTAATAGGTGTCATTGAACATACAACAACTTTTGAATGGTCCTCCTTCTCCACATTTGTAAACACTGACTGAGTCGGTACTTCCGCCTACGTCAAGCGACCTTTACAACGTGTTTACTGTCACAATTCGGTGTGTGGAAACAGGCAGGAAGACGAAGACGACGGAGAATTCCAATAATCACTTCAATTAATCCACAATAGGTAAATCCAGACAGGTCAGGAACACACACACACACACACACGAGGTAACATTCACAATACCGGACAAAGACAGAATGAACAGACTTAACTATAAGTAGGGGTACCACACACACACACACACACACACACACACACACACACACACACACACACACGAGGTAACATTCATAATAACCGACAAACTAGAACACAATAGACAGGAACTGATATAGGGCAGATAACGAGGGCAGACAGGTGAGCACAATGAGGTGATTAACTAATAATGAGAACAGGAATAACCAAATATGGACACAGAGGGAGAAACCACAATCAACAGTCCACAGGAGTGTGACAATTACGTATTACGTGAAGTCATGGACGCGCATCGCAGAGCAGTGCAAGGCGAGCATTTCTGTTTATAAAGCATATACATTTTTTTTTAGAAAATGACAGATCGCTAGAGTTTCGCTAGATAAGACCCTTATTCCTCGTCTGGTATCGTGTAGAGCCCTTTAAAGCTGCACTAAAACTGTAATTTTGACCTTCAACTGTTTGGTAGCCGTTGAAGTCCACTATAAGGAGAATACTCCTGGAATGTTTTCATCAAAAACCTTAATTTCTTTTCGACTGAAGAGAGAAAGACGTAAACATCTTGGATGACATGGGAGTGAGTAAATTATCAGAAAATTTTAATTTGAAAGTGAACTAATCCTTTAAGGCAGATATGACCATGTTACTCTGGATGATGGCAATTTTTATGAACACGTTCTTTTAAATCATCCTGCTATGCTTCGCGGTTGTTAGCGAAGAATAGCAGGCAAACAGCGCGAAGGAGAAATTTACTATATGAAATACAAACACAACATAGTCAAGTATTGATTACATATCTATCGCTAATTCTATTCAGCTGCTCCTAATCTATTAAACTAAGGTGTCAATATATTTAAACAACTTTGAAAAATAAATAAATGAAAAATAAAAAAAATCTGTTAGCATGTCAAAGAATAAAACAGAAAAATAGACAAAGGAAGACAAAACTAATAAAACATCTTTGCAATTTAGACAATAACATATAAAGTTTGATGTCATTGTAATATTCTAGCATATTTACTTGGTTGAGATGCAGATGAGCAAGCATGCTTTGAATCATTTTCAGTCACTCTTAGGGATATCGATGTCCTTGGTTTAGGAGCTACTTTCAGTTTGGTGAATTACTGAAATGTACAAATCCTACAATTAGGAGCAATTCACCCCTAGTTTTTAAGAGTTGCTCCTAAAATTCTACATTAGGAGGAACTTTTAGCCTAATGATTTCTGGTGAATATGGCCCTAGGATTACAGACAAGAACCACACAATAACTGGACCAGGCATCAGTCAATTAATAACA
>NW_015660370.1:6915-22430 GCF_001515625.1 Sinocyclocheilus rhinocerous | reverse complement strand
ACAACATAGTCAAGTATTGATTACATATCTATCGCTAATTCTATTCAGCTGCTCCTAATCTATTAAACTAAGGTGTCAATATATTTAAACAACTTTGAAAAATAAATAAATGAAAAATAAAAAAAATCTGTTAGCATGTCAAAGAATAAAACAGAAAAATAGACAAAGGAAGACAAAACTAATAAAACATCTTTGCAATTTAGACAATAACATATAAAGTTTGATGTCATTGTAATATTCTAGCATATTTACTTGGTTGAGATGCAGATGAGCAAGCATGCTTTGAATCATTTTCAGTCACTCTTAGGGATATAGATGTCCTTGGTTTAGGAGTTACTTTCAGTTTGGTGAGTTACTGAAATGTACAAATCCTAAAATTAGGAGCAATTCACCACTAGTTTTTAAGAGTTGCTCCTAAAATTCTACATTAGGAGGAACTTTTAGCCTAATGATTTCTGGTGAATATGGCCCTAGGATTACAGACAAGAACCACACAATAACTGGACCAGGCATCAGTCAATTAATAACACATAACAAGCCATGATCTGGGACAGAATATCAGCCTTAAGTTAACTCTATTAACACTAAACCCCAAATCTAAGTCAAGTCATCTTTATTTGTATAGCGCTTTATAAAATACTGATTGTGTCAAAGCAGCTTTACATTTTCAAATAGGAAAACAGTTTGTCAACAATGCATGAAGACAATAACAAAGAGTAATTTTTCCTGATAAAATCAGTTCATTGATGATTCACTGATGTGAGCCAGTGCAGAGTTGACAGAACAGGCTAAGTCACATTTAACCTAATGCTAAAGCACAGTCTCAGCCATGCATCCATTCATAGACAGGGAAAACTATGGATTCATAACCTATGGATAATTCCAGACGGATTGGATGATGGTGAGATCAGATCTCTGTGTGGAACATTGGCTGTTGTCAAACTCCTCGTGGATTCAAAAATCTCACTGGATTATTACAATTAATGGCAAAATGAATGTTTGGAAACGTAAACTAATATTTCCTTCCGACACACTACAGCAAAAGATAAAAATAACTGACTTGAAACCATTGTATTTATTTATTTATTTTATTATTTATTCATTTTTTGTTGGTGGTGAAAATACTAATGGCCTAAGACTTTTGCACAGTAGTGTAAATCAGTGTTTTAATAATGTTTAAAAACACTACCACTATTGTATTATTAATATACTGTAAGGAACTGCTAAGTAGTAGATCAGTAATATGATATCTACAGAAGCAGGCAAATCATGTGCATTGTGCCGCCATTATTATAACTACATTATTATAAATAGACAACAAGATTAATCATTGTAAAAAGGATCTACTTGTATACGTCTTACTTTAACAAGACACAACATCAAGGAAATATTTATCACAATGAGAATGCCCACGCAATTTCAAGCACAAATTATTTAACATCATAATCATAATATTAGGAGGTGTGCATATGTCACACACTGCTAAATTATACCCAGATCAATATCACCACCTGCTGGCAAAGGCTGTGATAAGACATGACCTTTTGCCATCTAAAAATAAACACAACTGAGAAAAAAGGTGCAACCAAGTGAAAGGACATTGCACCATCCCATGTACATTCTAATTTCATGTCTGTCCGTCAACTCTGTATTTGGAACAGCTGCTTTTTTCCCAAGGTTACTGACAGACTTGCTGTCTGATACACACTCAGTCTCTGTCGTGAAGCATGTATCTTACAGGCTTTTGTCATTTATTCATATGCAGCAAATGAAAATACAATATTAATGTTAATGGCATTTGACAGATATGTAGCAATCTGTAAACCATTACAATACAACAACATAATGACCCCCAGGGTTGTATCTGTTTTAATAGCTATAAGCTGGATTTATCCAATGATTTGTCTTGGTATTGCTGGTATATTAAATGCCAGACTGACGATGTGTGGTAACAAACTGTGGGTGTATTGTCACAACTGGGAAATTATCAAGCTTTCTTGTGGAAACACTATTGCTAATAATGTTTTTGTTTTTTTCAATATGACCACAACTCTTATTATGCCATTAAATTTTATATTATATTCTTATCCTAAAATTCTTATCATTTGTAGAAAAAGCTCACTGGATTTCAGGAGAAAAGCATATCAAACTTGTATTCCGCACATAGTGATTCTTTTAAATTTCTCAGTTGCTCTTTTTTGCGAGGTCACTTTGAGTCGGTTTGCGACTTTGGAGCTTCCTATAGGGCTGTCGATCATTCTTTCACTAGAGTTTCTTATAGTACCACCCATCCTGAACCCTCTTGTTTATGGTTTGAATTTTCCTGAAATTCGCAAAAAAATTCTATGGATTATAAAAGCTTCCAAATAGCTGTAGTAAATATATTTTTATTAACAATATTCAATGATTGTATGATTGTAAATCATGACATGATGTACATTTTATGAACCTTTGAACTTGAGATTTTGCGTTTTACTGCCAGTAAATCTTTGCAACAATTATATATTTATTATACATTAAAATTTCTTAGCCTGGATAACTGTCACTGCACTCATGACATGGGTCAGACATATAGTATAGCAATGCAATAGCAAGTGAACAACTTCCCCTTTTCAGAAACAATATGGCTGTTTGTATAACAAAACAGAAATAAACATAATTCAAGAATAAGCAAGTATTATGAACTCAATATAATAAAGAAAATGTCTCAACTTTGTGTGTCTTCTTCATTCACTTATTTAATAGTGTAACATTGGTGGGCCAAAAGAAAATGTAAATAAATAGATTAGAGAGAGATGAATGAATGAATGAATGAATTTGTTATAAATTAAAATAAATCTAATTTGTTCTGGGAGCTGAGAGGGTGCATGGAGGCTTTTTTTTCGACTTTTACCTAGACTTTTAACAACATGTCTAGCAAAGATGGAGGTACTTTTCCGACTGAAAAATGTCCAAAAGCCCAACAAAATCTTCAGTGCAGACCTGCCGATGCTGATTCACATGATTGCGGTACATGCAAATGTGGCAACTCACTTAAGCTTACATGCAAAGTCACGGAGTGCATCAGCAACATTTTGGATGAGAAATTGTCTATGTTAACGAATGTTTTGGATGTTATTTCGCAGCACGTTGAAAACAACACTAAACGTATTAGCGATGCGGAGCGCCGACTCTCTGAGATAGAAGATAGAAGACAAATAGAAGACACAGCATTGCGGATGCTGGCTGAAAAGGTGGACGACTTGGAGAACAGGTCAAGGTGAGAATATATACGAATTATAGGGCTTGTAATCTTTGCAAAGTGTGTTTCTGAGACGGTTGAATTATTACTGTGCTAGCCATTCATTTAATTATTAAATCACTGATCCAACTGACTTCTAAAATCTAAAAGACTTTAAATTAATTTACATTGCATTCTACATGCAAAACAATGTGGCTAAACATATTCCAAGGTGATGAACATTGTTTGTTTTTTGGTGTAAAAATTAAATTAATTATATTGTTTTCTCTCTTTCTCAGGTCAGTGAAAGTATCCCTTTTGTAAGGAAAATGGGAAATGGAACATATTTTTACTTCATGTTGTTTGAAAATCTTGGGTGCATAAAATATGTTTTTTTTAGTTTGGGGTTTATTTTTTACTGTGTTATCATATATTTCAATGTCCTTATTATTCTTGCTGTATTTCTGGAAAGGACATTGCACCAACCCATGTACATTCTGATTTCATGTTTGTCCATCAACTCTGTATATGGTACAACTGTTTTTTTCCCAAGGTTACTGACAGACCTACTGTATGATACACATAGAATCTCATATGAAGCTTGCCTCATACAGAGTTTTGTCATTTACTCATACGCAGCTTATGAACTTACGATGTTAATGCTAATGGCATTTGATAGGCTTGTTGCAATTAATAAACCTTTGCATTACAACAACATAATTACCACACGTTTTCTAACTCTTTTAATAGTTATAGCATGGCTTTATCCAATGATTTTTGTTGGTTTTTTGATTTCATGTTTATCCATCAACTCTGTATATGGTACAGCTGGCTTTTTCCCAAGGTTACTGACAGACCTGCTGTATGATACACACAGAATCTCCTTTGAAGCTTGCCTCATACAGAGTGTTGTCATTTACTCATATGCAGCTTGTGAGCTTACAATCTTAATGCTAATGGCATTTGATAGGCTTGTTGCAATTAATAAACCTTTGCATTACAACAACATAATTACCACACGTTTTCTAACTCTTTTAATAGTTATAGCATGGCTTTATCCAATTATTTGTGTTGGTTTTGCTGGTATTTTGACTGCCAGGCTGAAAATGTGTGATAACAAATTGTTTAAGGTATACTGCCACAACTATGAAATTGTCAAACTATCTTGTGTGAACCATAATATTAATAATATTTATGGACTGATTGTAACATTTACAACAATTTTTATCCCTTTGAGTTTTATATTATATTCTTATGTAAAAATTCTTGTAATTTGTCAAAAAAGCTCAAAAGAGTTTAGGAGCAAAGCGTATCAAACCTGTATTCCACACATAGTGATCCTTTTAAATTTCTCAGTTGCTCTTTTTTGTGAGCTCACTTTGAGTCGGTTTGTGAATGGGGAAATTCCTATAGAGCTGGCTGTTATCCTTTCACTGGAATTTATTGTTATACCACCCTTTGTAAACCCTATTGTTTATGGTCTAAACTTTCCTGGTATCCGCAAAAAAATTAGACATCTTATAAAAGCCTCCAAATAGCCTGCTTTGTTATAATACTGATATACAGACAACAAAGTTTAAAGAAATTTGAAGATAATTGTTTAATCAACCAGTCACTCACCTTTTTAAAGCAATGTAATGCACTTAATATGATTGTAGTTTTAATATGTTGTTTTTCACCTCTCTGATTTCTATACAGAAATTAGCATCTTTTATTCAGTTGACCTTCTCAGTAAATAAACATCATTGTGACAAAATTTGGTAACACTTTACTTAAAGCCTTATATTGTATAATGCAATAATAAAGGTATTCATAATGCATGCTGTAATGCATTTCATTTTTTCATAAATAATTTAAACCAAAGTTAAAATGCATTATAATTTATGAAGGTTTGTTTGTTGTGTGCTGCAGTATACTTCCTAAAGGTGTTACAAGGAATAGATGAGTTTTATAATGTATTAAAACTGTTGTTACAATTATTCATGAGGTCATACAATACATTAGAAGATGCCTTACAAGGCATAATTAATGCATTAAAACACTTTTATAATACATCATATATGAAGGCTTTAAGTAAAGTGTTTTATTTAATTACTAGTTACTAGTTATTAGCAATTCATTTAATTGTATTATATATTCAAATAATTAAAAAATGAATTGTCTAATTTTATTTTGTTATTAACTGGTGTAATTGTAATGTTTTGCATGTTTTTTTTGTTTGTTTGTTTGTTTTTAAATAAGGATTCAGTTTTTAGAGGCTCAAAAAAGGCTCTGTCCACATACTTTATATCAAATAAATGCAAATCCTGATGTTGTGTAGGTATATCTTTTGTCAATAGAAAAAAGGTGAGTACTAAAATAATACTAAGAATATTAGAATACTAAGTTTATTCTGTTTTGATTAGCTTGCAGACAAAAAGTTAAAAAAAAAAAACTAAAAAAAAAAAACAGCCCTTGGTTTCCAAGCACTACACGTTTTTGGAAAAAGCACACTCCCCTAAGCTGTGTCAAATAAGATAGAAGGCACTACTAGGATTTGAACCCAAGATCTCCTGTTTACTAAACAAGTACTTTAACTATCTAAGCCACTGCACAAGTTGTCGGCTACAGGAGCGGTGATGAGACCCAGGAAACACAAAAAGGCAAGTCTTGCAGAAAGATCCTTAGTAGATCTAGCATTGTACCTGCTGATCCTTGATTTCATTGTTTGGAAAAAAAATAAATAAATTTGCAAGATTTCACTACATTCAACAAATCACATGCTCCATCTCATACTCGAAGGCTATTGGCTCAAGGTTTAGTCTTTGACAGGATGAAAAAGTTCACAGAGCTACCCTATTCACTGATCTGCGCATGTGCTGCTAATAGCGCCACGCTGCTATGAAGGGAGGAATATCAGTGAACGAGAAATATGAGTCAACGGATTACGTGAACGAGAACGATTCATTCACCTAAAAGATTTGTTCAAAAAGAACGATTCGTTCACGAACGTAACATCACTAATGACCACACATAATGAAGCATTTATCCTCAGCATCCTCAAGCTTTTCTGGTGGGCTCTTACATGTCCAAGTTAAAGAAAGAGAAAACGTCATTCACACGGCTTCTTTCATTTGGCAAATGCACAGCTGGCATTTAAACCCAAGATCTCCTATTTACGAGACAGGCACATTAAGCCACTGCACCAACTGAAAGCAGGGAGGCAGGCAGGCATTCCAACACTGCTTTCTCATATGCGACCCTGGACCACAAAACCAGTCATAAGGGTCAATTTCTCAAAATTGAGATGTATATATCACCTGAAAGCTGAATAAATAAGCTTTCCATTGATGTATGGTTTGTTATGATAGGACAATATTTGGCCGAGATACAACTATTTGAAAATCTGGAATCTGAGGGTGCAAAAAAATCAAAATACTGAGAAAATCGCCTTTAAAGTTCAAAGTCCAAATGAAGTTCTTAGCAATGCATATTACTAATCAAAAATTAAGTTTTGATATATTTACAGTAGGAAATTTACAAAATATCTTCATGGAACATGATCTTTACTTAATATCCTAATGATTTTTGGCATAAAAGAAAAATCGATAATTTTGACCCATACAATGTATTGTACAAATATACAAATATAATACATTTTGTGGTCCAGGGTCACATTTGTGAAAGCGGGAATTAACATTTTTAAGAGCTGCAGAAACTCTGTATGCACTATGTGCTCACAGTAACTAGTAATATATAATGTATTACATTTTGGAAGTAACTTGCCCAACACTGTTTATACATAATCTGAAAGCTGAATAAATAAGCTCTCCATTGATGTGTGTTTTGTTAGGATAGGACAATATTTGGCCGGGATACAAAAATCTAAATATTTAGAAAATCGCCTTTAAAGTTGTCCAATTGAAGTTCTTAGCAATGCATATTACTAATCAAAAATTAGGTTTTGATATATTTACGGTAGGAAATTTACAAACTATCTTCATGGAACATGATCTTTACTTAATATCCTAATGATTTTTGGCATAAAAGAAAAATCGATAATTTTGACCCATACAATGTTTTTTTGGCTATTGCTAAAAATATACCCCAGCGACTTAAGACTGGTTTTGTGGTCCAGGGTCACATATTGGAACGGTCGAGGGAAAATGAACTAACAACAATCAGGAAGACGAGTTCTACTCTTTGGAACCATCTGACATGGTTCTTCATGCTAGGCACAGAAGCCAAGCAAAGGCCTGCAGGACATATACTTTAAGATAGGAAACACTGTGATTTGAACCCAGGATCTCCTGTTGATAAGACAAGTGTTTTAACCTTTGCCTCTCATGTCTGGGCAGTAAGCATTCTGGGACAGTATTCATGGATGATTTGTGTCCATATTGTGAGAACATAACCATAGCAACGCTAAGATCATGACTCACCCTCCTTGTGAGGCGTGAAGTCCCCTCTGCTGCTACCCAGCCGAGACCCTCTTCATCACACAGGGTCGCATTGATTAGCACTTAGAGGATCTGAGGATTACAGTAGGAGTTCTTTCACCAGACCAGTGCTCACGGACCTCCGGATGCTCCAGCGTGTTGCGTGCCATCAAGCTCCAAAAGTAAATTGTTGGGCTGTCTCATGGCAGCCCTAGTGTTTCATTTGTGGCTCCAGAGGAGGACCAGATGTTGATCCTGGCATCAAAGGATGATGAATCGGCTGAACTTCCCCCTTCCGGGGTGGTTGCGAATCAGAGTCTGACTCTGGGTTGACAGGCATGCTTTCCAAGCAGCTATGAACACCGGACTAGAGTTTGAGGCCTCTGCCCAGCCCGAAGTGTTTGCGGTTGGATGATTGGTTTCTGGGTGTGGGACATGACTTTTTCTTTTTCTGCCAAAAGCTTTGCCGACTCCTCTTCCCTCATTACCTTCGACGGCGGGGCCACCAAGGTTTACGTGGCGATCCCCCAGGCAGAGCATGCGATTGCAGTGCACTTGTGCCCACAAAGCACTGCCACCTGGAGGAGTCGTCTGCAGCTCCCTTCCAAGGCCTGTAAGCTGATGTTAGCCCTGGCTGCTAAGGTTTAAGTGCCACTGGACAGGCCGTCTCCGCCCTGCACGTGATGGCCATTCTGCAAGTCCATCAGGCCAATGTGCTTAAAAAACTGCACAAGGGTAATTCTGAGTTGGTGTAGATGCAGGAATTTTGCACGGTGACCGACTTGGCTTTACGAGTGACTAAGGTCATGGTGCAGGTCCTCGGCCAGATGATGCCCACCTTGCAATCTTTGATTGGCCTTTGGGCTAGTTTTGTTACACAGACCTGGCACCCCTGGTCCTGTAGTGTGTTTTGGGCAATATACCATTAGGATGTAATTGGTTTTAACATGCTACCGGTAGAGACCCACAGCCTGTGGGCTACAGGGACCATTGCAGTTTCCATTAAAACCAATACAATTCCCATTATAACAATTAAAACGATTACAAATTTTAAAAGGGTTCCCATTGTTTGTTTTTTTTTGTTTTTTTTTCAACATACGTTAGCTTCCCCTTTAACTGTGTCCAGTTGTGTTGTGTGAACTCATGATTCTTTGTTTTAATTGGTGCATTAGCACTTCTACCATTCTACCTTTTCCAGCCCATTATCGACTGTTGGAACATGTTTGCGCTGCAGCAAGAGAACTCTGCCAGACCATCTCTGACTGTGCTCAAATCCGCTCTGTGTTTTGAGCGGTGTATATTGAGCATAGTTCTCTTGCTGCAGAGGACACCCAGTAAGGAAATATGGTGGTGAGTGAAGACACTCTGAAGCACTACCAAGTAAAACAAATAAAAGAATAAAAAACAAGGAGAAGTGTAATAAAAAACGCACACTCAAAGTGGTAGTGCGGCTGTGACTTGAAACAACTATTTTCGCATCTAGTAGCCCAAGCTTCCGTTACTAATACCAATATGTCATTTTAGAACTAATAACAGAATCGTTGCTATGCAGTTATTGAAGAGAAGGCATCGCTTATGAGTGGCTTTCCCAAAACTATTTTATTGATAATGTCACTTGTGCTTAAATGGCTTGTTGTGTGTGGGAGAGAGACAGAACGTACTGTCCACATCAGTGGATTTTCAAACTGTTTGATGTCAAAACCCCACGAATAGGCTATAGTAATACTAATGGTTTATTTCCTAAATTATGAAAGTAGCTATAACTTCTTACATGTAAAGCCCACTACAGTGAGAGTAAAATACTAAGCATATTAAATGTAATACCATTCAAAAGTTTTAGAAAGCTGCAATTGTTAATATAACTAATATAAAATAACTGTTTTCTATTCTGAATATATGTTAAAATATGATTTATTCCTGTGTTGGCAGTCTGAATGTTCAGCATCGTTGCTCCATTATTCAGTGTGGTCCTTCAGAAATCATTCTAATATGATGATTTGCTCCTAAGGAAATTTTTATTTTTATTGTCAATGTCGAAAACAGTTGTGTTTTATTTATGTATTTTTTATTCAAGTAAAGATATTATTTTTTGTACAAATGCATGTATTAAACATTACACCAATAGCAAATAAGGAAAATAGAATAGAATAGAATAGAATATATTCTTTTTTGTCATTGTTTAAGGAACAATGTAAAACCATTTAGCAGCTCTTCAGAATAAGCAGTATAAACAAATGTGGAAGATAAGAACAGACATATATTAGAAAAATATATACAAACTATAAGCATATACAAACAAATGAGCAATATAGTCAAGCGAAGACATAAATACAAATGACCAAGGCATAAATACAAAACAACAATAGGATTAAATACAAATATAAACACAATGTGGTAAACAAATGAGGTAGTGCAAAGTTAAATAGTGCAATGGAGTAATATAGTGGGGCAGAGATTATTGCACTTCTTACTCAAGTAGGAGGTTTATTGCCCAAGTCCAAGGGATGAAGGGGTTTATGCATTTAAACATTTGAATGCCTGGGGAAAGAAGCTATTTTTCAGCCTGTTGGTTGATTTTATTAGCCTGTACCATTTCCCAGATGGTAGGAGGGAGAACATATGATGTCCAGGGTGACTGGTGTCTTTTAAAATCCAGTTGGCCGCCTTCTGCAGTCGGCCAGTGTAAATGTCAGTGAGTTTGTGTAGTGATGTGCCAATGACTCCGATGTGCTCAGGTGCTCCCACTACCCCCTGCAGGTCCTTCCTGTTCTCTTCTGTGCAGCTGGAGAACCACACAGTGCAGCACTAGGTTAGGAGGCTCTCTATGGCTGACCGATAGAAGTTGGTCAGCAGGTTTTGAGGAAGGTTGGTGTGTTTTAACTTCCTGAGAAAGTAGAGTCTCTGGTGGGCCCACTTGCTGAGAGATGTGTTTTGACCAGGTGAGGTCAGCTGAGATGTGCAGTCCAAGAAATTTAAAGCTCTCTACTCTCTCTACCTCCTCATTATATGCAGAGGACGGAGTGCTTAGTGCACTTTGTTTTTTCGAATCGCGCCACACTTTGACTGCAATCAAACTTAGACCATCTCCTTCAGGTAGACTCGGGATCGGTAGCCCGGTGTGCACACCCGAGTCCACATGACAGCTTTTACATTAGCCATTTTTCAAGTGAACTGTTCCCCATTTTGAAGTAACCTGCCATTGTGAAACCCCCCTAAACATGCGTAATCGTTTTCAAACACCTCCGATTTCACAGTCCTCACTAGGATGCGAAAACGGCGTTTTCAAATTTATCCACTTTGAAGAACGTTTTCTAAAAGATCCATTTACCTTCCGTGTTGCTGTCGGTTGGGGTGCGTGTGTGCCTACTTAACTATATTTTGAGGACAAATTTGTAAACAAAAGTGAGCAAAATCTGACAAAATCGCCAAAAATCTCTCCATTTTTTTTTTTTAAATGGGAAAATGCAGAAAATTTTCTATAATGGCTAGTTTTAGGGTGTTGGTTAGGTTATAAAATGTATAACTATCTGCATATAAAAACTATAAAAGTCTATGCAATGTCCCCATTTAGATAAGTAAATGCGTGCGTGTTCCCCGTAGTGAGACACAGATCTAGGATAGCAGCGAGGAATCCTTTCCCCATTAACAAATGGTCAAAAGAAAGGATCTTGTCCACCTTGTACTCCCTTAATGTACAAGCTCCTCTGAATCTGAGATAAGTAAATAAGTTCGTTTCCCCCCCCCCCCCACCCCCCCACATAGCGCGAGAACTAGGGGTGCTGAGTGTGCTGAAGCACCCTCTGCTGGCAGCTAGGAAATTTAGGATGATATAACTCAAGATTTATTTATTTTTTAATTTTCCACTTTTATTCATAAAATTGTTCAAAATATGATTTCATATTTATATGTTGTTTGTGAAAAATAAATACAGGTGCATCTCAATAAATTAGAGTGTCGTGGAAAAGTTCATTAATTGCAGTAATTCAACTCAAATTGTGAAACTCGTGTATTAAATAAATTCAATGCACACAGACTGAAGTAGTTTAAGTCTTTGGTTCTTTTAATTGTGATGATTTTGGCTCACATTTAACAAAAACCCACCAATTCACTATCTCAACAAATTAGAATACTTCATAAGACCAATAAAAAAACATTTTTAGTGAATTGTTGGCCTTCTGGAAAGTGTGTTCATTTACTGTACATGTACTCAATACTTGGTAGGGGCTCCTTTTGCTTTAATTACTGCCTCAGTTCGGCGTGGCATGGAGGTGATCAGTTTGTGGCACTGCTGAGGTGGTATGGAAGCCCAGGTTTCTTTGACAGTGGCCTTCAGTTCATCTGCATTTTTTGGTCTCTTGTTTCTCATTTTCCTCTTGACAATACCCCATAGATTCTCTCTGGGGTTCAGGTCTGGTGAGTTTGCTGGCCAGTCAAGCACAGCAACACCATGGTCATTTAACCAACTTTTGGTGCTTTTGGCAGTGTGGGCAGGTGCCAAATCCTGCTGGAAAATGAAATCAGCATCTTCAAAAAGCTGGTCAGCAGAAGGAAGCATGAAGTGCTCCAAAATTTCTTGGTAAACGGGTGCAGTGACGTTGGTTTTCAAAAAACACAATGGACCAACACCAGCAGATGACATTGCACCCCAAATCATCACAGACTGTGGAAACTTAACACTGGACTTCAAGCAACTTGGGCTATGAGCTTCTCCACCCTTCCTCCAGACTCTAGGACCTTGGTTTCCAAATGAAATACAAAACTTGCTCTCATCTGAAAAGAGGACTTTGGACCACTGGGCAACAGTCCAGTTCTTCTTCTCCTTAGCCCAGGTAAGACGCCTCTGATGTTGTCTGTGGTTCAGGAGTGGCTTAACAAGAGGAATACGACAACTGTAGCCAAATTCCTTGACACGTTTGTGTGTGGTGGCTCTTGATGCCTTGACCCCAGCCTCAGTTCATTCCTTGTGAAGTTCACTCAAATTCTTGAATTGATTTTGCTTGACAATCCTCATAAGGCTGCGGTTCTCTCGGTTGGTTTTGCATCTTTTTCTTCCACACTTTTTCTTTCCACTCAACTTTCTGTTAACATGCTTGGATACAGCACTCTGTGAACAGCCAGCTTCTTTGGCAATGAATGTTTGTGGCTTACCCTCCTTGTGAAGGGTGTCAATTATTGTCTTCTGGACAACTGTCAGATGAGCAGTCTTCCTCATTATTGTGTAGCCTAGTGAACCAAACTGAGAGACCATTTTGAAGGCTCAGGAAACCTTTGCGGGTGTTTTGAGTTGATTAGCTGATTGTCATGTCACCATATTCTAATTTGTTGGTGGGTTTTTGTTAAATGTGAGCCAAAATCATCACAATTAAAAGAACCAAAGACTTAAACTACTTCAGTCTGTGTGCACTGAATTTATTTAATACACGAGTTTCACAATTTGAGTTGAATTACTGAAATAAATGAACTTTTCCACGACATTCTAATTTATTGAGATGCACCAGTATATTCCAAAAGTCGATCTGGTGTGAGTGACATGAATCGAGCGCAGCATTATTCAGTCAGGCCACATAGGCATAGTGCTGCGGTCGGCTGATGTTGTCAGCTGACAAATCGCTCCAACCACTACCATCCTCCTATTAGTCCGGGGATATCTACGTGGCATTATTGCTCGGGAAGTATGCTCAAACTGCTCGCAAGCATTGCAATACAGCTAACTACAGCATGAAAATTTTGTATATGTTATTTCTATTTCATCTTACCTGCTGCTTCCTGATGATGGACACTTCGGATATCCTAGGACAAATCCTATCCGAGGATTCTCCGGATGAGATTCAGGATCGTTACACCGAAGACCTCGATCCAACCCAGCTAGTGAGAGGAATCCTTTCCCCATTAACGAATGGTCAAAAGAAAGGATCTTGTCCACCTCGTACTCCCTCAATGTACATGCTCCTCTGAATCTGAACCATGATCAGCTCTTGAACTTTTTACAAGAAGTCTATCAAGACCTGCAGCCCCCATCTACCAATGCAGTACCTTCTCTTCCCCCTGCTACTGGCCACGGAAAAAAGAACACATATTTCCACCGATCATGCGTCTCCAACTCCAAAAAAGGCAAAACCATCTCATCACTCTCAAGCGCCAGCACATCAGAGAGATGACATGATTCTCTCAGCGCTGCTGTCAATCCATGGAACCCTCTCTGACATGGATAACAGGATCCAAGCGCTGGAATCACAACGCTCATCTTCCGCACCTCGGGTGACATTTGACGGGCAGACTTCCAGCTCGACATCAGACCGCGCCCCTACTCCCGACTTGGCTGCTAATCTTCCTAGAAGATCTCTTCGATCCACGTTACCTGCCACTTCTACAGGAGTGGCTTTTTTCCCCCAAGCAGTTGCCATTTCTCCCCAACTGCGTGCTCAAATCCTGTCAGGTAACAACATCAACTTAAAATATTAAAATATTGTTATGCGCAGAAACTAACAAAAGAAGGATTGTGGATTGTGGGGATATATCAGTCATTCTCAAAGATAATGACCCAAGACTTACTAAAAGTTTAACAATGGACAAATTTTACGTTGCTTTCGGTGTGTTCAAAGACATTATCTGTGAAGTGTATTCAGACAGGAGAAAGGAACTAGATACTTATCTAGCTATCATTTCGGATCACGCCATGTCTTACGGAGGCACACTATTTTACGAATACCACAAATCGTTTTCATCTAAAGCAGCAATGTATATACAACGTGAAAGTTAAACTTCTCTTTGCTATAATTTCAATGAAAATGTCTGTACTCATTATATTGGTGCAAAGATGAGTAGTGGTGATATTTATTTTGTACAACATTTGCAACTGCTTTTTATCACTTAATTAGAAGCACCACAAATTAAAATTGTCATGTTATAGGGACTACTGAACAGACATTTAGAAGTTGATTTTACATTTTTACATTTAAATTAAAATTAAGCTATGTAAACACTTGCCTTTTTACAACGCTATATATGTGTGTCCCATCAGGTAATGAAAAGTTCGACACACACTTGTGGTCTTCATCCTCAGTTGAACACTTGGGCCAAATACAGGAAATACGTCATATAAGTTGTCAAGTGGTCAAGTGCAAAGACTGCAAGTGTGGGTATTTGGACAAGGCAATTGATAATCCCGACTCAGGAAGGAGATTGCCAATTTTGGGGCAAGTAACCAAGATTGAGGGCAAAGAGATGCACAGCCTGACCATCACATGTAAATCCATGGTAGAAAGAAATCATGAGCTACATACTTCCTCGGACTGGTTTCCCCCACCCAGCTTTTAACCTCTCTGGTCTTCACAGAGCATGTCCTTATGTTCACACAATTGCACGGAAACTGTCTTTTACAGATGTAAATACACCAAAATGAACTCAAAAGGACTTATAAACAAATATCAGTCCATTGCACAACTTCATAGCATGCATGTCACCCACACATTTGTCTATAATGTTTTAATCACTCATTGTGTATGTATTTTTAATAACTATTGAATAGCTTAAGGGTTCATATTCATGTTTAGTATGTGTGTGTTTGACTCTTCTTGCTTGAAACGTTTCTTCCAATCAATTCTTTGTCAAATGTATCATATTCTTGTTATAGAAATAATGTTCAAATTATACTCTGCAAGAGCGGGAAAATACGGATCATGTGACTGATAAGATAGCATGTTGATTTATGTATTGGGAGGAGAACCATAGCAACACCCCGAACTAAGACAATAAGTCTAATTGGTCAAGACACCATTTGGGATGTGTCCAACAGCCATGTTTAAATACACACCATCAAATTATGCTTTTCCTTGCCTTTTTGCCACCGCGTTTTGACGCTGCTTTTTAGCGCTCTT
>NW_015660370.1:0-6848 GCF_001515625.1 Sinocyclocheilus rhinocerous | reverse complement strand
GACCACTGAACTTCCAGCCAATCAGCAACCTTGGGAAACCCCTTTCTGCAACTATGACCACAAAAGGCAATCTCTTAACACAAAGGAAACGCAAGTACAACCTCCAGATTCTAGCTGAACTGGTGCATTTAATATAAAGTTTATAGCCAAATTTAGAGACTCAATGCGAGGGTTAATTAGATGATTGATGGTTGTTCAGGTCTATGCAATTGCATATTAGGGCTGTCAAAAAATTTTTTGAATATCGAATATTCATCGAATTAAAAAAAAAAAATGGTGCATTCGAATTTAAGATCTGTGTCAGCCGTCAGGCAGCCTTATCAGTGGCGCACGAGATGCAATGACGGAGTATGTGTCATTGATTGCATTTGAATGCTTTTGTTAGCCTATCCAGTTGAACCCACTAGATGCGGCGCTGCTACGTTGTTCATTCAATATATTGCGGAAAACGAGATCATCAGTGTGGAGAAGATGTTGTTTACGTCAAAACTGGAACCAAGCTGTTCACACGGAATGCATATTTATCACATTTTCTAGAGGGACATCTATCAGCGTTGCACTCGCGTCTTGCACAAGAGCGGCATGTTTAGAAAGCCATGTAAAATTAATGCAAGTTGAACTTTTAAAAAACATGTCTAAAGACGTTATGGCAGTTTTTCCCCACCCCACTGTACCTTCTTCTACGAAGAAGATATAGAAACCTCAGTTAAACTGCAATTATTTACCAGCGCAGCTCTTTCCGTTGGGTTAGGAGGGATATTTAACAAACAATAGTTTGCAGAAAGATGGCCGAAAGAACTTAAATAACTGGCTCCCTCAATCCAATCGACAGCACTTATGGAAATGGAAGCGTCAGCACAAGTTCTACTAGGAAGACTTAATGCCACGTCACATATTACAATTAGATCTAGCCAATCGTCACTCAACACGAGGAATACATAAGCCCTCTACTCACCCTTCATTGTGTTTGCAGATACTGCTACTCCCCCTTCATTGTGTTTGCAGATACTGCCGCTGTCGTTTCCCTCCATCCTCCCCACCACCACCAGGTTGGCCCCGTCCATGCGGGGGGTAGGCTCTGCCCTGCCTTCATCTTTGGCAGGAATAGCTGGAATCTATGACTTTAGATTTAAGCTACGGATGGGGCCTACGCCAAATAATTCAGTTTTTTTGTATAAGCTTTGTAAATAAATACTTTTGAGTTTTATCTTCACCTCCCGAGTCTTTCTGGTAGAACTATATCCTATAGCAGTGGTTCTCAAACCTCTCCATGAAGTAGCCCCAGCACTGCACATTTTGTATGTCTCCCTATATCTGACACACCCACTTCAGGTCTTGCAGTCTCCACTAATGAGCTGATGAGTTGAATCAGGTGTGATAGATGAGGGAGACATACAAAATGTGCAGGGCTGTGGTACTCCAGGACAGGTTTGAGAACCACTGTCCTATAGTGATGGCTTGCTCATTATGGGCAGATCAATGGACTAGGAAAAATATCCTCGTTTTCTGTGACAACGAAGCTACAGTGAACATTATTAACAAAGGTTGCTCCTCAGTGCCTTTCATTAACCGTTTTATTCGGTGACTAACCTGGATCTCAGTTATGAACAACTTTACAGTTAAAGATACTCACATACTTGGGCTAGATAATAAAATAGCTGACTCTATATCTCGGTTTAATTTCCAGGAATTCAGACGCCTGTGTCTGGGAGCTGCTTCATCACTACTGAGCTGCCCGGACTACAGTCAAACAGTCCCAGACTGAATGGTACGTTGCAAAATCATCTAAAATCAGCTGCACACCATATGATATCAGAGCTAGCAAAGATGACACTTAAAACTTACTACTCGGCGTGGTTGTCTTTTTCAGATGTCTGCAATGCTTTTGGAGGAATAGTCTGCGTCTCCCGTCCAAAGCCTGTAAGCTGACAGCTGCAAGGCTTACAGTGCTGCGGGACAGGCTGCCTCTGCCTTGCATGCTATGGCCATCCTGCAAGTTCACCAGGCCAAGGCACTCAAACAAATGCACGAGGGTAATTCTGACCCGAGGTTGATGCAGGAGCTGCGTTCGGTGACGAAATTCATGGTGCGGTCCCTCGGGAAGGCGATGTCCACTATGGTGGTCCAAGAGCGCCATCTCTGGCTCAGCCTGGCAGAGATGAGAGATGTCGACAAAGTACGCTTTCTCGACACTCCTGTCTCCCAGGCTGGGCTGTTCGGCGACACTGTCGAGGACTTTGCCCAGCAGTTCTCGGCAGTACAGAAGCAGACCGAGGCCATCCAGCACATCCTGCCCCGGAGTGAGGCACCAGTCACCGCTCCGCCTCGGGCCAAGCCTCAGCCTGCTCGTCGCCGTGGGCGCCCTCCTGCATCCTCCAGAGCCGCTCTGCCCCGTGCTGAAACAACATCAAGGGCAGCACGTCGAGCCTCTCGCAGGAATGCGGCACCCCCGTCCATCCCCCGGCAACCCGGAGATGTGGGGAGCTGCTCATTCTCAGAAGATGGTGGAGACAGCGCCGCTCCTTCCACCGGAGGAGGGCTGGGTGGAGAATCTTCAGTTTATGTTTGTTTCTGTTCCGCCACTGGCTCAAGGGCCAGCGGTACCCACATTTTCAAAGAAAGAGCAATTTCCTTTTCCTTGGGGTTCTCAGGCCGGTGGACTGACAGTGAACGATGCACCGCTTCCTCACTCTTGCCCACGAGGCCCCCCTTTGCCAGCAGCCAAGAAGCTGCGGTTGGGAGACGCGTTGCCTCTCCACGCAGCTCTGGTCAGTCCCTCTGGGGACACGGGGGGTTCTGCTGTGATCAGTCAGAACGCGATGCCTTCTGGGCTGTCCAGCTCGACTCCCCTCCGCTGCACCACCGCGGGTGCGTCGATTGTTCCTTTGGTGCCACTCGTACAGACTTTGGGGGCGTGGCTTGCGCTGCCCAACCCGTCCTGTTGGCTCATTCGCACAATCCGACTCGGCTATGCGATTCAGTTCACCAGGCGACCTCCCAGGTTTTACAGCCCCTACTTCATCGTACCCAAAAAGGGTGGTGGCCTACGTCCAATCCTGAATCTGCGAGTTTTGAATCAGGCCCTTCACAAGCTTCCGTTCAATATGTTGATGCAGAAGCGCATCATCAGATGCATCCAGCCCCAGTATTGGTTTGCAGCGGTCGACCTGAAGGATGCTTACTTTCATGTCTCGATTCTCCCTCGACACAGGCCGTTCCTACGGTTTGCGTTCGAGGGTCGGGCATGGCAGTACAGGGTCCTCCCCTTCGGGCTGTCCCTGTCCCCCCCGCGTCTTTACGAAGATGGCGGAGGGCGCCCTTGCCCCGTTATGGGAAGTGGGCATCAGGATCCTCAACTATATCGACGACTGGCTCATTATGGCCCGGTTGCGAGAACAGTTGTGCGATCACAGGGACCTGGTGCTCCGGCACCTCAGCCAGTTGGGGCTTCGGGTCAACTGGGAAAAGAGCAAGCTCTCCCCTGTGCAGAGAATCTCTTCTCTCGGTGTGGAGTTAGACTCAGTGAGTATGACGGCGCGACTCACCAATGAGCGTGCCCAGTCAGTGCTGGACTGCCTGAGTTCCTTCAGAGGCAGGACAGTGGTACCACTGAAACACTTTCAGTGGCTCCTGGGGCATATGGCATCCGCAGCCGCAGTCACGCCGCTCGGATTGCTCCATATGAGACTGTGGTGAGGGGGGCGTGGTTTAGCGGGGTTTGCAGCGGGAGGGAGCGGTCGGAGACGAGCGGTGAGTAAGTAGGTCAAGTGCAGAATGACATTCACCTGCTTCTACTTACAGTGATTGGCGTGGGGAGACCGTAAAAGGCCACAGCGAATCAGAAGTGGCAGAGAGAGACCGACTGAGGACTCGTGGCCCAAGTGAACAGGAAGACAGCCAACGTGCTCTGAGTTTATGTTATTTGATACGTGTGATCACGCCTATGCTTATAGTTTTGGGAGACTTAAATAAAATTCCACGAGCCTCAGTCACGCCGACTCCGACTTCTTCCTTTCCCCTTCCTGAGGGGTGCCAGAAGGTTAAATCCTCCTAGGCCACCCCTGGTGCCCTCCTGGGACCTCTCTATCATCCTGGCGGGACTTCAGAGGGTCCCTTTGAGCCGCTGGATTCAGTCGAGCTTAGAGATAATAATTGAACTACAATTAACATTTCTAGAACCAACGACGGATATTATCCCCTTACAGCAATGAACCCATTTTTAAGCTCACGCAGCAAATCTAATCCTACAAGAGCCCGTCTTCATCACAGAGACAGGAGAAGCCATGTCCAAGCATTGGTTTGCCTCACGTCTCCGGACCATATGCCTCCACTGTGGAATGGACCCTGCGTTTTATACCACCCTTTCATTTCGTATAGGTGCAGCAACCACCGTAGCGTCAATAGTCTCTATACCCATGCTCAAAGCAATGAGTCGGTGGTCTTCATCAGAGTATCAAAGATACATTAGGCCTAGAACTCAGGATATGATATAAGCCCAAAAGCTTTAACCAGCTCTTTCAAAAAAAATAAAAAATCTACCCCTAGAGGAGAGAACACCGCTTCGATGTATTTACATAGAAGGCTATTTCACAATACTGTAAGGGGCATGCTGCTCTCCTTCCCCTTAATGCTATAATCTCAGGGACTTGCTGCTTTGTTCTTGTCTTTCTCCCACTGGAGAGAACACCATTTTGCTGCTATATTTGCTGGGGCCTGCTGTTCAATCCCTTAGCGATGGATTGATGAAAAAAAAAAGTGGGGCCTGCTGTTTTCCTCCCACTGGAGAGAACACCCTTTTGTTGATATAACTGCAGGGGCCTGCTGTTCAATCCCTCAGCAAGGGATGAACACCTCTCGCAACTTACATTAAAAGAGGGGCCTTCTATTCTCTCTCTAGAAGGGAGAATACCCCTCTGCTAGAATGAGTACGAATTAAGCTATATTTCAATAACATGGTATGGTTTGGTTTGGGGGGGGGTTCTTCTTCGGGCAAGTTAATACCTCTCATCAGGCTTTTTTTAAAGATATGTGTCTGAGTGAAGTGTGTTTTATTTTCATTATTCTTTTGTTAGATCATTTATTTATAGTTTATTTTGCTGATCTAGCCCTGAAGTTAATTTAAAATGTTTGTTTTAAGCCTATATTGTGATTGCTATCCTCACATTAAAATGTGGTACTAAACTGTCTTATTTATCATTAACTTTATCTTATGTGAACTCCTAGACTGGGGGTCGTAACGAACGATATTAAAGATGGAAAACAATGAGTAATTGTGTATGACCAAATATTTGGGTTGAAAATAAAACATTTTCAGACACTAAAACATTGCTCTTGGACCAACCCAAACGATGGGTTAAAAATTAATTACAATTTTTTAATTCAGCTGTTGGATTTGTCCATATTTTATAAAATTTTGAGTTGAAACAAAATGCAAAACGGTAGACTATGGCTTTATGTTGTGTGGAGATACAACAGGAGATACGTGAGAACAGTTATTCAAAGGGAAGATAGACCCGCTGATTCTATACCTACCAACTGGCATCCAAGAGAAGAAATTCAGGATAATCAGAAGAGGGGTCATAAAGGGCCTGAGAGAGTGAAAACAATGGAGAGTGAAACTGACACGCATCCTCCCAGTGAGCTGAGGGTTCAGATTGAAGCTGATGATGTGCTTACTCCCAGTGATTCAGAGTGTTCAGAGTGCATCCTCCAAGCGAGTTTCAAAGTGGTGAAAATAAAGTTGTTCAAGGTACAAAGGATGACTTTCGAAAGATGTCAAACCCCACACCAAAAATATGGAAACAAGTATCACCTTTAAAAGGGATAAATAAACGTAGACGGCCATGTACTCACTACATATATCAAAAATTTCGGAAAAACCCTTCTTGCTGTCCACTCAGGTTCACATTCCAACACGTACGTGCAGCAGGAAGCCAAAAATGGCAGTGTCCCAATTCAATTCAATTCAAGCTTATTTGTATAGCGTTTTTTATGATACAAATCGTTGCAAAGCAACTTTACAGAAAATTAAGTTTCTACAATATTTAGTAGTAGCTTATCAGTGCTGACTGTTAGTTTATGTACATATGGCAGAAATGTACGGAAAAATCAATTAAAGACGTAATCAAACAGACGATGAACACTATTAACAGCAATTATTATATGATGTAATCAAACTTATAGTAACAAAGAATCAGTGCTTGCATACCTTGAAAGTGTGTATGTGATCTGCCAAAAGCAGAAAAAAATGGTCAGAAATCAGATCAAAGACCGTTTTGCATCTGTGTGCAGCACATGCAATTAAAGCAGTCTCTTCTACTTCTCATTAAAACGACCAGCGATAAAGGCTTGAAAACATATTTGTCTTTGCAAGGTTGCAAAACACGGTGTGTGTTGACGATACCCAGCAAATTTTAATATGTCACAGACAGTGTGTCAAGCAGTGTAGCATTCTTGCAGAAGGTAATAAATCAAGAAGTACCCACGCAAGTAACAACAGAAGAGTCCCCAAACTGAGAAGTTGATTATATAACATCTAGTATAATCACTGGTGGTTCTCCTTACAGTAGACTCTTCCAAAGCATCTTTGAAGCAGTACTGAACACTTTGGAAGAGGAAAAACATGAGGAATATGAACCAAATCCATATTACTGCCCAGGTGTTGTCACAGTCCTTTTGGAGAATTGCATGCCCATCTTCCCACTTTGGAGTGGCATACTCTTAGGTGACCTAAAAAGGTATTTTGTTGATTTTGCTGTGACACTGCCATCTCCATCTGAAGACCTATGCCAAACAAGAGACATCAACTGTCATGCTGAAAATTGGTTTGGGATTACAAAAATTCCACT
>NW_015660369.1:410-518 GCF_001515625.1 Sinocyclocheilus rhinocerous | reverse complement strand
AACATGGGCCTTTACTTTCATTAAAAAGGCTTATTTCTGCTATTGGAGGCTCATTTTTTTGTAAATGTAAGCTATTAATTTAAATTATAGACAAGCGCAAACTGGGTG
>NW_015660369.1:0-251 GCF_001515625.1 Sinocyclocheilus rhinocerous | reverse complement strand
CGTCAGTTTATAGACTAGCCTAATGAATACACCACAAAACATCTTTTCAGTTTTATTTCTCATCAAACACAAAACAACTTTAAGCAAATAAATAATATCTAAATGAATTCAAGTGTTACTCTATGTTAGTAACCCTCGTTTTTGTTTAATGTGCTGTTTTATAGATGTTCCCTGTTGAAAAAACCAACATATGCTGGTTAAGTATGTTGATGCTGGTTTATGCTGGTCCTTTGCTGGTTTAAGCTGGTCCT
>NW_015660368.1:361-536 GCF_001515625.1 Sinocyclocheilus rhinocerous | reverse complement strand
ATATACAAGGACAGTAACAACATACACAGTGACCTGAAGGATATGCTTGTTCATTCAAAGAAAGGTTTTCCTTGTATCACACCTGAGGTTGGTCATTGTTTGCTCATAATCGCAGACCCTAATCATGCAGATTTTTGCTACATGCTCTGAGTAGTATTGTACAGTAAGAAAGTTA
>NW_015660368.1:0-243 GCF_001515625.1 Sinocyclocheilus rhinocerous | reverse complement strand
TCTAAATATTTATAATTAATTATAACTAGTTATGATTAATTATGCATATTGCCCCTTTGAGCTGATTCGCTACAGAATGGTGGAGGATGCGAGGCATGATAAAACAAAGGTTATGAGGTTAAAACACTGTCAACCTAAAAGTGTGCGCTTGATAGTCCAGTATAATTAGATTGATGCAGTTCATCTACACTTTGACTGTTCGCTGAGTGAAACTAAAGGTGTAATACTGTACTTTAGTATTCA
>NW_015660367.1:416-1114 GCF_001515625.1 Sinocyclocheilus rhinocerous | reverse complement strand
CTAATAAATGTCACGAAAACTTTCCCAACACACATGTCTGAAATGCAGCGCATTCTACTTCTATTTCATAACCAGCTATTTTGTCTACTTTACAAGCAAAAATATCCAAACATCCTAAAAGCAATAAGATAAGTTTACTCGAAAACCTAAACTATGTGTGATATTAAGACTTGAGCATGTATCTTAAATTCTTTTTTTTTAAATTCACCTTAGAAAACTAAGCAATACCATTTAGAAAATGATTTATTTCATGGAAGACTGTTGGACTGACCCGAATCTTTAAGAAAACCTTTAAAGGGATAGTACACCCAAAAATGTTGTCAACATTTACTCACTCATGTTGTTCCATAACACAAAGGATGACATTTTGAAGAATTTTTTTTAACCAAACACTAACATTTCTCATAATATCTTCTTTTGTGACCCACAAAAGACCCACATTTGGGTGAGTCAATAAAGACAGAATTTTATTTTCTTTTGGGGTGGGGGGGTGAACTCTCTCTTTAAAATGGTGTACTTCAGGGTTAAAGGGTTAGTTCACCCAAAAATGAAAATTAGCCCATGAAATACTCACCCTCAAGGCTAGGTGAATATATATGACTTTCTTCTTTCAGACAAATCCGGTCGGAGTTATATTAAAAATTTACTTTGATCTTCCAAGCTGTTTAATGGCAGTCAGCGGGTGTTGCAGTTCATCA
>NW_015660367.1:0-169 GCF_001515625.1 Sinocyclocheilus rhinocerous | reverse complement strand
CGTTGCGCATGCGCTGCTCAGAAGTGACGAACGCGGAAGCGCAGGGGAGAGATCAAAACAAAACAACGATCACAAATTAGAAGTACGAAATGAGTATTTGTAAAGAAAAATGTTGGAGGATTTGGATATAAGCCTAGAGGAGACTGGTTTTCCTTTGCTAAAGTAAGGA
>NW_015660366.1:0-736 GCF_001515625.1 Sinocyclocheilus rhinocerous | reverse complement strand
GTGTGTGGTTTCCTTCTCCAGGTTGCTTGGCAGGTTCACGATTGACAGAGCACCAAATGGGCATTTCTTAATGAAAGAGAATAATTAAAATTAGATTAAATGTATGATAAACTATGAAAATGTAATGGAAATGATTAAGTCAGTTTAGAGAACAGTTTTAAAAAAATCAATTGCATATGTCATATTTGATCCATAAGGCTTTTATGGCTCATATAGTCCGATATAGTTAAAATATGGAGGAAAAACAGCTCAGTTTTATTTAGAGGCCCAAACTGGGCAGAAATATGCAATTTGGTGCAGATGCTGATGTTCATATGCCAAAAAGTAAGATAAAATTCTGACGCTTATAATGTAAATCAGTGAGATCTTTATAACAGCACAGCAGATACTGACATAAAATGATCTAAATATCAGTGGTCACTATATCTCCAACAATATGTCTTGGTAAGATAAGACTGAAATGATCCAAACATAAAATGCAATGCAATGTTGATTGAGAGCTGAAGAAATAAACACTCCTCAGAAGATGTGAGATGTTCTGGAGGCTTGAGAAGATCATTCCTCCGCTGAGGAACAGTGAAAGTAAAGCTTCTGGAAACAAACGTTCCTCAAAAGATCCTGAGGATCAGATTTGAGACGCACTGATTCCTCTAAAAAATGACTGATGGAGAATCAAGTAAACCTGAGCTGTTTCAGTCCAGCAAGTGTTCATCTGGATATAGTTATTCTAAAAGTT
>NW_015660365.1:0-631 GCF_001515625.1 Sinocyclocheilus rhinocerous | reverse complement strand
CAGGACTCTAATCAAACGTGTGAAGTTTGAGGCAGATTGGACACTACATGCCTGAGTTACATCAACTTCCTCTTTCACTGCAATAATAGCATGCTTTAGCACTTGAACGTCGTCTTTCACTGCCTTAATAGCATGCTTTAGCACTTAGCTAAGTGTTGCTAGCATGTTTTAGTATGTTTCTAGCAAGTTGCCAGCCTATGAAACAGTTGCTGACGATTTTTTATATGTTCCTAGGAGTCCATAACAGTGTTAAGCATGTCAGTTCCTGTTGCCAGCAGGTGGCGCTATGAGTATAACTGAATTTGGGCATGGGTATTTGTTCTGGACATAACACCTATCAAACGTGTGAAGTTTGGGGCAGATTGGACACTGCATGTCTGAGTTACAGAAACTTCTTGTTTCACTGCATTGATAGCATGCTTTAGCACTAAGCTAAGTGTTGATAGCATGTTTTAGTATGTTTCTAGCATATTGCCAGCCTATGTAACAGTTGCTGACGAATTTTTATATATTCCAAGGAGTCCATAACAGTGTTAAGTATGTCACTTCCTCTTGCCAGCAGGTGGCGTATGAGTATAACTGAATGTGGGCATGGGTAATTGTTCAGGACATAACACCTATCAAACGTGTG
>NW_015660364.1:0-616 GCF_001515625.1 Sinocyclocheilus rhinocerous | reverse complement strand
GTTCAGACAAGACGGACATTTAAGACATAATGTACAGTCTCTGTAAAGCTGTTTGTACACAGCAGATGCTTTCCAGATGAAGCCATTTTTAACAGAAATCTTGCAGACGTACGTGTGCTATCTGGGGTTGTATTATTAATTACACATCTTTTCACCACATAAATAAAGATGAGGAGATACATATTTGAGAACATACAATGTTATTTGAGAAGAAAGCCTTTTAAAAACACAAACCCTGTGTCAGAAATCGCCCCATACGCTTAAATAGGGCACTTTTTGAGTGGACAGCCATTTGCAGTGGTGTCTGTAACCTTAGTGAACATTATCGAGTGCACTCATTCAATCCCACAATGCACAGCAATAACAAGTGTACAACTGATGTATGGCCAACGGCTAGAGAATACCCATAATGCACTGTGAGAGTCATGCACTGAATGAATTCCCGCGTCTCTCCAGAAGATGGCGCCCGCAGCTGAATCATCCATCCATTCATTTTACAAAGCGCTCGCCCACAGCGTACAGCTTAATACAACACAGATATAAATTAATTGTAAATTGATTATTAAATTATTTTTATACATAATTTCCATGACAGAGTTCAGGATAAATTATTTCA
>NW_015660363.1:0-1435 GCF_001515625.1 Sinocyclocheilus rhinocerous | reverse complement strand
TAGATTTAAATGTTTATAAACAACAAACTGGAGTAGAACTGCCTTGTGTGCAATTAAAATCTACAACTTTTTTAATGGAGTGTTATGAGGGTTTATTATTAAATTGATTGATTATTAAATAAACTTTCGGTTTCCCCAAAATGAAAAACAAAAAAAAAAAAAAAAAAAAAAAAAAAAAAAAACTTTCATTTGGTTTTAGGTGTAAAAACATGGTGAAATGTGTTATGAGGAGCTGAAAACACAAATTAGCCAAAATAAATTATGGGTGAACTGCTGTGGAAATCTACAGAGAATCCTGCAAGTATAGATTTGCGCCAATAATTGTGTCATCGGTTATTGTAAAAGTATCTTGTGTGTTTGTGTGTGTCTCACCGCTTCCTTAATGATATCAAAGCGCTTCTCATCGATCTCAAACATGGCCATTTTCTCGATGATCTTCTTCAGCAGGATGTGTTGTTTGTCATTATAACCCTTGACTGACAGCTGACACACAAAGATACACTGATTAATTTTGAGAATGAGTGAGAAGAACAAAATTGGCTCAAGCACTGACTTCCATTATTCATGGTCTTTGAAATTTGTTAGAATGGAAGACAAACATACACAAATTCAGCACAGATGCATTGAGTTACTGCAGAACAGACTAAAAACAACATTTAAAGTTACACTTTTTTTGTTGATTTTTTTGAAGGTTTCATCTTCAGACAATCATCAATGCAGTGCATTTAGATTGTGATGAATGTGTGTGTGCGCAAGCAGTAAGGAGTAAGTGAATCACGCAGCAGGTTACGAGCAGCCCAGCTTTGCCACGTCATCCCAATATCAGTCAGCCTGTTTACACCTGCTATTAACATCTATCTTGGCTGATCTCATCCTGTGATGGGGAAGCTACTTTAAACTACCCATTAACGAAAGACAATCCATGTCTGTGATGGGGAAGCTACTTTAAACTACCCATTAAGGAAAGACAATCCATGTACAAGTAAATTCTGGCTATTTACTTTTAAAAGGTCTTCAAAATGTTTTTTTTTTCTCCTGCACCGAGCTAAAAATTCAGTAGAACTTAAATACAAACATTATACTTTTGTTCCTATCTATATTCTGAAGGCTTTTACCTTTTCACTTGAACCTGGCTTTATCCAATGTTCAGATTTCTGTTCTGGAAATGTATACCAATTAATGCATATTTAATTAGATAATACCTAATTTACATATTTAAACAATATTCAGAAAGCTTGTAATACAATACAACTGACGGAAAAAAATAGCTACACTTTAAGAGATGAACCAAACTACTATACAACTAATATAATTTGTTTTTGCGATTAGAGCAATATTTATCTGGCACAAAAAATCTAAATGTGTCTGTACAAGTTTAATGTGGTCACCTTAATTGAACACCACAAATATTAGTCAGACTAATGGGATTCCTCTG
>NW_015660362.1:0-556 GCF_001515625.1 Sinocyclocheilus rhinocerous | reverse complement strand
TGTGGAAATCATTGATACATTTTTTCAGGATACTTTAATGAATTGCATTTATTTGAAATAGAAATGCTTTGTAACATTATAAATGTGTTTACTGTAACTTTTGATCAAGTTAATATGTCCTGGCTGAATAAATGTGAATAAAAAAATAAAAAATAAATAAAAATCTTAATGAATGTAAACTGTTTTTTAAAAAAAAAATCTTAATGAATCCAAAATTTGAACGGTAAAAAAACTTTTTTTTTTTTTTTTATTGCTATATTTTATCTGACAATTACCTAAAAGACACATACACTTAAATAGCTTCAATGTAATTGGAACTTGTAGTATTTCTAACTACTTTTTCAAAAGCCAGGCCAAATAAATCAACTTATTGGACATTTTTGGATCAGCTTTGTCAGCAAATGCTCACATTCTTCTGTTTTTGAAAATTTCGTAAATTTGTCTGAATTTGGAGTTTGTTTAAAATTCTATGCAATTCTATTTAGGTCAGAGAAATTATGACTAAATAAGCATTGGCTATTTAAAAACAAACAGCGCTCAGTTTTATATCATATAA
>NW_015660361.1:0-487 GCF_001515625.1 Sinocyclocheilus rhinocerous | reverse complement strand
TTGCCTTTGACACTGTCTCGCGGTGTTTGATTACTTCCATGTTAGCTCATGTTCCTTCTTTTGTTGTTGCTGTAATTGTTCTTTTTTTTCAGCTAGGCTCTTGTCTAGGCGGGCTCGTTTGTCTAGGGGTATGATTCTTGCTTTGGGTGCGAGAGTTCCCGGGCTCAAATCCCAGATGAGCTTGTAGTGAGGTTTGGACCTTAAGTGCTATTTTCTCTTAAGGGTCACGAACAATCAGGAAGTTTTTAGTCAATCGGGCAGACTCCCAAGCAAAACCAGGCCGGTTAGCTCAGTTGGTTAGAGCATAGTGCTAATAACGCCAAGGTCGCGGCTTCGATCTCTGTACGGGCCAGCCTCTTTTGTTCTCTGGGAGCTCAGCTCTGCTCTTCAGGCAAATTGACAGCTGGTCTCACAAAAATACCCGCTGTCTAAATAGTGTGAGGTTGTGGCCAAAAGAGCTCATTTGTTAGAGCGTTAGACTGAAAAT
>NW_015660360.1:0-539 GCF_001515625.1 Sinocyclocheilus rhinocerous | reverse complement strand
AAAATGTCTTATATTCAGGTGTGCATAATTATTAAGCAGATTTTCATTTACAGATAAAATGAGCCAAAAAAGAGATTTACCTCAGACTGAAAGTCTAAAATTATTAAATGCCCATGAGAAATATTGAAAACTAATACAATACTAGAAATTGCAATGTTAACGAATAACTATTGGACAGCAAAATGCAAATTGCAAAGTTAATGCATAACCATTGAACAGCAAGATGCTCAGTGGGTCAGCAGGGTCAGTCAAAAACATGTGGAGAAGAAAAGATGCATGTTAACTGCAAAAGAATTATGAATTAAGGTGAAGAATTAGGTTTGAAATCACCAGGAACCATTTAGTTTCCAGCGCCACCATTTTCCAGAACTGCAACCTACCTGGAGTCTCCAGAAGTACAAGGTGTCAGGTTCTCAGAGACTTAGGTTAAGTATAGAATCCTTAAAAATGACCCCTACTTAATAAGAATCACATAAATACTTGAAGACTGATTTTATATATATATACACACACAGACATATATATATATATATATATAT
>NW_015660359.1:0-824 GCF_001515625.1 Sinocyclocheilus rhinocerous | reverse complement strand
GCTCTAAATTCAATCCCCTCCAAAACAAGAGCTTTAGCGTGTCCCTCTACCCATGTAGTCTGAGCCGCGAGGGTTCGAAAGGACAGGGCGTACTCGGCGGCCGATTTTCTCCCTTGAGAGAGAGTTAACAGTTGATCACCCGCACTCCCCCCCTCGGCTGGATGTTTGAAAACATCGCGGAAATGTTGAAGGAATGCATCGAAGTTGGGAAATGACGAACCATCCATCCTCCAGACAGCGGTGACCCACTCCAGCGCCTTCCCAGTGAGTAATGAGCAAACGAAAGCAATGCGGCTAGAGTCTGTGGGGTACAGCGAGGGCTGTTGGCTAACAAAAAGCGAGCACTGGAGTAGGAAGCCTTTGCATCTGGTGGGTTCACCATCAAGTTTTTCGGGGAAAGCGAGTCGTGGACTGATTGTGGGTGTCTGAGCAGGTGGAAGGCTACTACGTTTAGGCGGCTGCGGATAGGCGGCTGCTGAGAGGCGGCTTCGGGTGACGATATGCTGAGTCCTTGCAGTGCTTTGACCAGCTCCTCGGTTAAAGTAGTAAGCCGGTTTAACTGTTGTTGGTGCATGGCGAGCTGTGAGGCCTGTGCAGTTAGCTCTGTGGATAGTTGCACGAATGCTGCTGGATCGCTGTTTGGCGAAGTCTTCTGTTGTGACAAGTCAGAAGCGTTTGGATCCATTTGCAGCTTTTATTTAGAATAGTCAGAGAATACAGGGTCATCCTCCGAAGGCTGCATTTGAAGGCCGATTGCGTCACCGCAGCGCGATGAAGGTTGCCGCAATTCGAACGCGACTTCAAATGCGTCCTCCGTTTCTCCG
>NW_015660358.1:0-1751 GCF_001515625.1 Sinocyclocheilus rhinocerous | reverse complement strand
CATGCTCACACTGTCTGTCTTTGCTGCAGTATTGTTTGAGGTTACATTGTGTTTTCTGTTCCCTATGTTTTGAATTTACCTTTTGCCTAGTTTTTGTTCTGTTTTTTGGATTATTTGTTACTTTAATAAACATACTGCAATTGGATCTAACTTTGTTTTCTCTCAGTGGTTCGTGACCGAAATCTGATGGTGCAAAAAAAAAAATCAAAATATTGAGAAAATCACCTTTAAAGTTGACCAAATTAAGTACTTAGCAATGCATATTACTAATCAAACATTAAGTTTTGATATATTTACAGTAGGAAATTTACAAAATATCTTCTTCGTTTACCACTCTTAACAAGGCCGATTCAGTGCTATGCTTAGATCTAAAATCAGACTGAAAAGGATCCAATATATTATTTTCAATTAAGTAAGGTGATAACTGATTTAAAACAGCTTTCTCCAATACTTTTGATAAGAATGGCAATTTTGAAATAGGTCTATAGTTGTTAAAATCAGCAGGATCCAGATTTGCTGTCTTTAGCAGCGGATGAACCACTGAATGTTTAAAACAGGATGGAACTGAACTTATCTGTAAGGAATTGTTGATAATGGAAATAATATTAGGTGCAACTGCGTCCAACACTTCCTTTAGTAGCGTAGTTGGTATAACGTCAAGAGAGCAAGTGGTCGATCTTATACTGGACACTATGTTCAACAACTCGGAGTGCGAGAAAGTGTGAAAATTTAGCAGATCTCGAAGGTAAATACCAAACCCTCTGAGATGGGTTCATACCAATCTGAGATTTAATGCAAGTGATTTTGTTTATGAAGAAGCTGCAAAACTTCTCACACAACTCAGAGCTATGACCAACACCGATCCCAGAAGGAGGATTTAATACAGAATTAATGATAGAAAACAAAAGCTTTGGACAATGGGGATTTCGAGAAATCAGATTAGAGAAATATTTAGACCTTTGCAAGGCAACTGCCTCTTGAAATTTGACCAAAGAATTTTGCAATAACTGATATGAGACTTGTAATTTGTCCTTTCTCCATTTTCTTCTTCTGTCCTTTATTAATTTCTGTAGTGTACTCACTCAAAGCCTTTGATGGCAGCATTGCTTCATCAGTCACTCTGCAGCGGATAAACACACGTGTGTCTCATCTGTCCCTGTAACATCCAGACAAGAGTCAAGTGACCTCTGTGATTTATCTGCTCCATAATACATTTACGAATTGAGGTAGCTGCTGATGTGTTAACTGCTTTTTATCACAAATGTTCCTCAATTTATCAACAGTACTAATGGACAAATAAAACAGATAACCCATGTTTAGTTGCCTTTTTGTAGATTTGTTTATTGACATGACTCACATTCATCTATGTAAGCAGTGTTGACAGCAGTGAATTCTACATAACAGCACACATACAACACTCACTCAGATCTCTGTTTCATGTTGTGATGTGCTCATCTGCAATTCTTATCGAACATTTTCCTGTCAGATGTTAAATACACATTTAAAAGTGGTACTGTTGCCACACCAATTTATTTGTGGCTCACCGGGAATTCTCCTGAATCTTTCCATGGCCACTCCAGGCCTGTATATGCACTTATTATATTATATACAGGCCCGGTTCTATGGGGGTGCTCAAAACAATCAAGAGCACCCTCAGTTAAAGGCACAATATGTAAGATTTTTTATTAAAATATCCACAAACCACTAGAACATGACTTCTCTCCTGTTTTTTTCTCTCTCACACACACACA
>NW_015660357.1:0-1077 GCF_001515625.1 Sinocyclocheilus rhinocerous | reverse complement strand
GCTCAGTGATCGCTCCCCTGCTTAGGGTTTTAAGTAGCGGTCTTTTGAGTCTTACCTAGACAGTGCTGTCTCCCCTCTTTGGGTTGTAAGTAAACAGCCCACTCTTTGTGGTCTGGGTAGTTTTAGTCGAGCCCCCCATCTGGTAGCCCTTCCTAGGTACATAGCTATCTGAGGATATCTGTGTGCTAGCTCATTGACTGCTCCCCTTCCTAGGGTCTTTAAGTAGTGGTCTCCTTGAGCCCTCGCCTAGACAGTGCTATCTCCCCTGCTAGGGTAGTAAGTAGATAGCCCACTCTCTGTGGTCTGGGCAACTTTGCAGGAAGGCTATCTAGGCTAGGGACCTCCTTAGTATAGCCTAAGGGTGGTTATATTCCAGCCATTGGTCCTAGGCCGGCTTAATACAGCCTTGGTTACCCCTTAAGCAATGGTGTTTCTAAATCCATGCTATGGTAAGTGCACACGCTAAGCTCTGTGCACTTTTTAAATCCACATTGTGGTAAGTGTGCATGTTAAGCATTCTGTGCACTTTCTGAAATCCTGTATGGTAAGGGTTACGCGCTGTCAGCCTCGTTCCCTTTCTCTGAGTTGGCTTTGGCCCTGGTTCTCGCTTTGGGCTCCACTCAACTAATGTATCTCTGTTGATACATTTCTGAGCAGGGTGTTGCTACCTAAGATCTGTCGAGTCAGTTCTTTGAGCAGGTTATTCAAGGTGAGCCCTCCTATGGAGTGGTCCCTTTTTCCTAGAGCCTAGCTATGGCCTAACTCAGTTATCGTTCCCCTGCTAGGGTTTTAAGTGGCGGACTTTTGAGGACAGTGCTGTCTCCCCTCTTTGTGTTGTAAGTAGACAGCCCACTCTTTGTGGTCTGGGTAGTTTTTAGTCGAGCCCTTCTGGTAGCCATGCCTGGGTAGTTTTTAGTCGAGCCCTTCTGGTAGCCCTGCCTATGTACATAGCTATCTGAGGATATCTGTGCTAGCTCAGTGACTGCTTCCCTTCCTAGGGTCTTTAAGTAGTGGTCTCTTTGAGCCCTCGAATAGACAGTGCTATCTCCCCTGCTAGGGTAGTAAGTAGATAGCCCA
>NW_015660356.1:392-522 GCF_001515625.1 Sinocyclocheilus rhinocerous | reverse complement strand
CCTTCGTGCTTTCAATGTGGAACTAGACAAAGCTAGACAGTCATTTTTCTCAAACCTTATAAACAGTAACCTAAACAACACTCGCACTCTTTTTGCTACTGTTGAGAGACTGACAAACCCCCCAAGTCAG
>NW_015660356.1:0-262 GCF_001515625.1 Sinocyclocheilus rhinocerous | reverse complement strand
CCAAGTTATGCAGAGGTCAGACAGATTCGACCGCAACATCAAAAAGAAGATACTAGGTCTGTTTTTGAAGAAATTGATAGCAACATTTTGGAAGAAATAGTACTGCACCTTAAATCGTCAACCTGCTATCTTGACACACTTCCCACATATTTTTTCAAAAGGGTGCATAACTGTTTAGAAGCAGATATCTTAGAAGTGGTGAATGCCTCACTTCTTCCTGGGACTTTTCCAAACTCCCTGAAAACTGCAGTTGTTAAACCCC
>NW_015660355.1:322-566 GCF_001515625.1 Sinocyclocheilus rhinocerous | reverse complement strand
AAACAAGTAGATAGAATAGAAAAAATAGAACGCTAGTGTTTGTTTCTTTTTTGTTTGTTTTTTTGTTTTGTTTTTTTAAATAAAAAAAAGAAGATAAATATAAAGTAGAATTAGAAGTAGAGTTAGAGGGTCAAATAAAGGTAGAACAGATGTGTTTTTAGTCATGTCTTGAAGATGGTTAAGGACTCAGCTGCTGGGATTGATTTGGGCAGGTCATTCCACCAGGAGGGAACAGTTAATGAAA
>NW_015660355.1:0-210 GCF_001515625.1 Sinocyclocheilus rhinocerous | reverse complement strand
TCTAGAGGCACATAACTCTGAAGTAATGAATTTAGGTAAATGGGTGCAGAGCCAGTGGTGGTTTTGTAGGCAAACATTAATGCCTTGAATTTAATGCGAGCAGCTATTGGTAGCCTGTGCAAATTGATGAACAGAGGTGTGACGTGCGTTCTTTTCGAATCATTCATCTTGCAGCTGCATTTTGGATTAATTGTAGAGGTTTGATAGAAA
>NW_015660354.1:406-558 GCF_001515625.1 Sinocyclocheilus rhinocerous | reverse complement strand
ATCGGCATCGGCCTTGAAAAACACATATCGGTCGACCCCTAGTCACAAAGCACATCTCATGACAGCAAACTATGAGCAAGCAGGAAATTAAAGAAACTGCATACATTGTGTTCCGAAGATGAACGAAGGTCTTTCGGGTTTGGAACGACATG
>NW_015660354.1:0-257 GCF_001515625.1 Sinocyclocheilus rhinocerous | reverse complement strand
CATCCAAGATGTAGGTGACTTTGTTTCTTCAGTAGAACACAAACGAAGATTTTTAACTCAAACCGTTGCACCGTCCACGGCTTTGAGAGTCAAAAAAAACATACACAGACAAAACCAAATTAAACCCTGCGGCTCGTGACGATACATTGAGGTCTTAAGACCTCTGATCCACCGCAATGTCCACCTGTCCTGAGCGCGTTCACAACATCCGGCGCGTGACGCGTCAACGTGCTTTGGCATAGTAGACATAGATATAT
>NW_015660353.1:0-497 GCF_001515625.1 Sinocyclocheilus rhinocerous | reverse complement strand
TTACTTTTGCATTTACTTCTAGATTTACATATTAAGTTGCTCAAGGAAGTGGAAAACTACTTACTTCTAGATTTATATATTAAGTTGCTCAAGCAAGTGGCAAAACATTTAAACTACTTTTCTTTCGTTATCACAAAAATATCATTTACAGAAATAGTCAGCTCTACTGCCTTTTCTTTTGCATTTAAATATTTATTACAAGCAATCCTGCGGTTCATAAAGAACTTTGTTTTCCTGCCTCCACGAGTGCCATCTATTATTGCCTTCTTTATCTAAAAGTGCTCTTTCCCTTTAAACCTAGCCAAAAAGCCATATGTGTTGACTGTGAAACACAGTAGACTTTAGTAATATGCCTTGTAATTACTACATTTTCGTGTCAATCCATGTTCATATTTACTGCACTGTAAATTACAATGCGCTGTTACTTTAATTCAGCGCTTGCAGCGCAGCATTAGACTCGGTGCAGAAACGATCTCTGCACTGCTGCAGACGCACCG
>NW_015660352.1:0-837 GCF_001515625.1 Sinocyclocheilus rhinocerous | reverse complement strand
TTTTCAGAGAGCGTTTCAATCTACATCCAGCCGATTTAGGCGCGCATGTGACCTTCAGAGGGGAGTGTGGGACATTTTGGTTTTTCACAGCATGTTTTATTTAGGATATGGACCTTTTAAAAGGGAGGCACTCTGAGCGTCCAACTGCACGAATCAGGCCAACAAAGCACTTTGTCGCAATGATATACAAATATAAATTAATATATATGGACACGAAGCATCAAAGATATATAAGGTCTCCTGACAGCAAGAGCAGAGATGGACTTGAACTCAAACGGGCCGCTCATTCTCAGGAAACACGGTCATCTGTGTGTTGTGTGTGTCCCAATGACTTACTACTGTGTAATGAACAGGACACTGAACCTGATCACAATATTTAGATATTTGATTGAAAAATGCATGTGCACATTATTATTACTAGTTTTAATTATTATTTCATCCATTATAATCTTATTTTACGATATTTAGATAGATTAGTATGGGATGCAAAAGAACATTTATATATATTTTACGTATTTGGCAGATACAGCGTACATTGCATTTAAAATACACACTTTTTCTGTTCATGAAATCACTGGGAATCAAACCCAAATAATATATTTGACAAAATCTGTTTATTATACATATCATGTAACATATTGCAAAATAATAATAAATAACATAAACAATTAAAAAATATTATTTTATATAAACATTTATAATATATAAACATATTTTAATTAAATTCTAAATTAATAATAAATTAAATTATTTTACAGTTATATACTGTATATGATAAAACAATATCAAATAATTAAAATAATATATAATAAAATATATCTAATACAACATACATAG
>NW_015660351.1:0-1745 GCF_001515625.1 Sinocyclocheilus rhinocerous | reverse complement strand
AGCTTTTACTTGTCTGCTGTTAGTTGTTCAGCTTGTCAGACAGGACATGTTTGTGCAACTAATACTGGGAATTTTCCACTGTATTTTACATTTTTAGCTCTGAGCTCATCAGAAAAAGTTGTATTCCACAGCACTTTTTCAGTATAGAAAAAGAAAAAGTGTACTAAATACTGTTTTCTGTAATGTGTCCCCTACTGATCTTGACATACTAATACTGTACTACTCTCACAGGTAAAGTAGTAATACAATGTAAACAAAACCTTTGTTATCTGTTTCTACATTCATGTATTAAACGATCTAAAACAGCACTGACCATGTGTTTATGTTATTATATCAGTGTTGCCTTAATAAAAATTATTTTGCCATGACAAAAAGTATCTAAAAAAAGTCTTTCACTGTTTACTGATGACTTTAGCCCAAAAAAATTGTGTCATGTTCTAAAGAAAGATGTCATTGTGAACTTACACAGTCATTATTTGACTAATTCATAAAAGAACCTTGCCTCTGTGCTTGTGTCAACTCTGGAGTTGTAAAGCGTGGTGAATTCAAGTCAGTGACACTAGAGGGAGCCAGAGCTTTAAACTTTAAACAATGTGCATTTCATCCTAAATAGTATGTGACAATAGAATAAGTCACAAAGCCACAATCCGTTGTGCTTTTAAGGAGGTTCTGAACGGCAACCACGAATAGAAAGAACTACAAGCATTTATACTTCTGACTCATCCCTTTTCTTAAAAAAATGGTTTATCATTTTCATTATTTTATTTTTGTGAAAACCTGTATCTCAACTGTAAATCAATTGCTATTTCGTGGTCTACAACATGAGAAAAAGCCATGTACATGACAAATGTAGAAACGTTGTACACAACTATGGTGCACCACAAGCATCACAACGAAAAAGGTACCTCAAAGTTGATCTTTAGGCAAATGATTGCAAATGTATAGGGCCCCATTTCTATATTTTGCCTGGGGCCCCCAAATCACTAAATCCACCCCTGCGTAAATGTTACCATATTTTCAGTTCAAAACAGCCATAACTGAGAAAAAAGTCAAGTAGTTTGCATCGCTGGGTATTACTGTCAGTTAACATTTGTAGTAACGTCAGCTAGCGACAGTCAGTTACAGCAAAACTGTTCCATGTGTTATGTTTTTCAGCTAAATTAACTGTGTTATTTATTTAACAATAACACATTTGCTGGTAGTAATGCTGTAAATGAGATCTACCTGATTTCTTACTGCCTTCTCTTAAAAAATAATTTTTTTTATCAAGGTAAAATCTACATATAGTTGGAATAAAAATGAAAATATTGTATAGTGTAAAATATGTTGAAGATTAGCAAACAGGTTGTCGATTTATTAAATGAAAAGCTGTTTCCTCACAAAAGCTGTTTATCCAGTGTAGAGAAGCCTCTCCTTCACTGACATCCATTCAAAAAAATACGGCCTCTGGTCTCCTTCCCTGCGCACCGCCAAAGCAGCAGTGTTAGCATTAGCCATTACGCTTTTTTGGCTAAAGGTTTCAGGTTTGCCTTCCAGTGGCTTTGAATTCACTCTCTGCTTCTGTGAACAATAAAGCCCACCTACTTTGATTTGATTGGTCATCTCAGTCATTTTGACATTGATAAAGTATTGTTAGACCACTGAGGCACACCAGCCTAAAGAAGAAAAGTGTGTAGCAAAGCAGTACAACAATTTCTGCAGAATTCGAGATGGTCCTCACTGCAGAACACAAGATCCAGGGGGCG
>NW_015660350.1:487-615 GCF_001515625.1 Sinocyclocheilus rhinocerous | reverse complement strand
CAGTCCCCCTTGAAATTCACTTCCATTATCTACTCCGCTGTTTTGTTTGTTTGATTCAATGGGATATATGTGCTTGATTAATCTATCAATATATTTATATTATGTATTATGTTTCTTTTATAGTATGT
>NW_015660350.1:0-218 GCF_001515625.1 Sinocyclocheilus rhinocerous | reverse complement strand
GCAGTCAAATTTCATGACTTCTAAAAATATATATAGCTATTATAAAGTTTGTGTAAATGTATGGAACGACAGCCCTGTACTGCAGCCCTATATAAGTCTTTAAAGTATAATATGAAGTAAAACTAGCACTACAAACTTCTTCATTTTAGTGTGGAAATTAAATAGTTTTAAAGTTCAAGTAAGTTTATTTAATAATAATAGTTCACTTTACAGGGACT
>NW_015660349.1:0-678 GCF_001515625.1 Sinocyclocheilus rhinocerous | reverse complement strand
GTACTTTTACTTGAGTATGGCTTTCAGGTACTTTATATACCACTGGTTGTCACACTCCCAGTTATCATCTATTTTACATTTCTAATCTAATTTTGTGTGAAAATATCAAATATTTGGCAGCACAAGTCAAAAAAAGATGTTAAAATCACAGTTGATTTCACTTGTGGTTTCATTCTGGAAATTGAAAATGTAAGATCAGGTCCATTGACTTTTTGGGATGCATTGTGAATTGGTTTAGCTATGTTCAGAGTTAAACACAAGCATACTCTTTACTGAATGCTCTGCAGTATGCACTGTACTGTTAGGGCTGCATGCAGCTAACGATTACAGTGGCATGCGAATGTTTGGGAACCCCTTGCAGAAAATGTGAAGAATTTTAACAAAATAAGAGAGATCATACAAAATGCATGTTATTTTTTATTTAGTACTGTCCTGAGTAAGATATTTTACATAAAAGATGTTTACATAGAGTCCACAAGACCAAAAATAGCTGAAATTATTAAAATAACCCTTCTATTATTAAATTATTAAAATGATCCTTCTGGAGCATCAGTGAATGTTTGAACCTTTTTAAATAGTTGTTTGAGTCCCTCAATTGTCCTCAGTGTGAAAAGGTGGATCTCAAAATCATACAGTCACTACTGGAAAGGGTTCAAATATGCAGAAGATGCTGGAAAA
>NW_015660348.1:0-552 GCF_001515625.1 Sinocyclocheilus rhinocerous | reverse complement strand
GTGATTAAATTACTCGTCCTTTTCCTTGGATGTAATAGTTCCATTAATTGGTGTTCACAAAGGTATCTATGGTATCTATAGGTTGTGAAATAACTCTTCAGTCCTGATACAAAAGATCTCTGTGTTATCTCCTGATTGGATTAGTTTTCATCACTCCTCTGAGTAGATGAGACAAGACTGACAGGAAGTCGACCCAGAATATGGGAGTCATGTGATGGGGTGATTAGTTTAGACCTCATGATGGTTTGATTCAATGGCATATCAGTGTCCGTCCATATTTAGAAATCCTACATATATCCCCCTTTTGCTCGGTGACCTGCCCAAATCAATCCGAGCAGCTGAGTCCTTAACCATCTTCAAGAAACGACTACAAACACATCTGTTCCACCTTTATTTGACCCTCTAACTCTAACACTTTCTATTCTATTTTAATTCAACTTTATCTATATTTATCTTATTTTTTTTATAAAAAAAAAAAACCACTAGCTTTCTATTTTTTTCTATTCAATCTACTTGTTTTTCTTTGTGTGTGTGTGTATATGTGTGTGTGTA
>NW_015660347.1:0-525 GCF_001515625.1 Sinocyclocheilus rhinocerous | reverse complement strand
AAGAAAGACAAAGTGAATGTTTCGTAACGGCTGAGTCAAGGTCTGGCTCTTAATGGGAGGAGCTGAAGCGCTTCTGTACTGAGGAATGGACTAAAACTCCTACAAGTCGTTGTGCAGGACTGATCAGCAGCTATAAGAAACGTTTAGCCACAGTTATTGCTGCAAAAGAGAGCAAAGCTTCACATACTTTTGTCACTCACAGATATTTAACACTGGATCATTTTCCAGAATAAATAAATGATAAATTATATATTTTTGTCTCATTTGTTTGATTGGAGTCAACTTTCAGGAAAATCTGATGATCTTTTGGTTCATAATTATGCAGAAATACAGAAAATTCTAAAGGGTTCACAAACTTTCAAGCAGCACTGTATATATTTGACATTTACCATGATAATGCCATGTTGTGGACCTTATCATGAAGGTAATTCCATGTTATTTTACTTTTACTATGTTAATAAGCTCTATTGGACCTTATCATATGATGGTCAAGAGCTGTATGAATAAAGTTTGTTCCATGATTTG
>NW_015660346.1:366-556 GCF_001515625.1 Sinocyclocheilus rhinocerous | reverse complement strand
TTTTTATTATTTAAAGAAGAAACCAATTCAATGTATAGTTGACATGAGGCTTAATACTATATAAAAACAATAAGAGTGTTTTCAGCTTAAAAATTGGCATGCACTTGCTGCGAACAACGGTACAAACATCACTCAATGTAAATTGTGATAATCGTAATTAATAATCACAATTACAATTTCAAGGGAATAA
>NW_015660346.1:0-221 GCF_001515625.1 Sinocyclocheilus rhinocerous | reverse complement strand
ATCATGTGACACTGAAGACTGGAGTAATGATGCTGAAAATACAGCTGCGCATCACAGAAATACATTACAGTTTAACACATATTCACATAGAAAACAGCTGTTTTACATTCTAATAATATTTCACAATTTTTAAAATGTATTTCTCATCAAATAAATGCAGCCTTGGTGAGCAGAATAGACTTCTTTCAAAAACATGAAATAATTTAAACTTTAAACTTTTG
>NW_015660345.1:0-833 GCF_001515625.1 Sinocyclocheilus rhinocerous | reverse complement strand
TTGATTATTTCAGTGTTTGCAACAAGTTTATTTTTTATTTTGCATTACATTTTATTAGTGCAGTCTTTATTTTGAATTTTTTTTTATGATTGAAGTGTTTATTTAGATTTTTTTATTATTATTGCATTGTTTATTTTTTTTGCACTTTTTTCATTGTTTGCAGCAAGTGTATTTTTTATTTTGCATTACATTGTATTCGTGCAGTATTTATAATTTTTTTATTATTGCTTTTTTTTTTTTATTATTGCAATGTTTTCAGTGATTCCATTCTTTTTTTGCATTACATTTTTATTATTGCAGTGTTTATTTTATAAATTTTCCATTACTTTTTATTATTGCAAGGTTATTTCTGTGTTGTTTTTATATTTTTATTATTGCAGAGGTTTTTTTCTATTTTGCACTATTTTTATCATTGAAAAGTTTATTTTTGCACTATTTTTATTATTGCATTTATTATATCATTATTTTCCGTGTTTGCAGCATTTTTTTAATTTGCACTGTTTTTGATTATTTCAGTGTTTGCAACAATTTATTTTTTATTTTGCATTACATTTTATGGGTGCAGTCTTTATTTAGAATTTTTTATGATTGAAGTGTTTATTTAGATTTTTTTTTTATTATTGCAGTGTTTTTATTTTTTTTTTGCACTTTTTTCATTGTTTGCAGCAAGTGTATTTTTTATTTTGCATTACATTGTATTCGTGCAGTATTTATAATTTTTTTATTATTGCATTTTTTTTTTCATTATTGCCATGTTTTCAGTGATTCCAGCAAGTTTTCTTTTTTTCCATTACTTTTTATTATTGAAGTGTTTTGAAGGTTTGACTCATATT
>NW_015660344.1:0-987 GCF_001515625.1 Sinocyclocheilus rhinocerous | reverse complement strand
TTTATTAAAGTTCTGTTTTGACCCCTATAGTAGGTGTTTTTTTTTTTTTAACGCCATAATATTTTGGGGAGGGGGCACAGCAATACAATTCTGCTTAGGGCACCCATTTGGCCAGCAGCGGCCCTTATAATAGTCTTGATATCGTCAAAGGCATCAGCCACAAGTGATATCTCTGACTATCGGTGATACACGATTCTATCGTCTATCAGCACAACCCTATTTCATATCAATGTTAAAAACGGATGTGCGGACTAAAATTTTTGTAAAAACCATGATACTTTTTTCCAGGATTCTTCGATGAACAAAGTTCAAAAGAGCAGAATTTTTTAAATAGAAATCTTTTGTAACATTATAAAAGTCACCTTTGATCAATTAAATGCATCCTTTGTAAAAAAAAATAAATAAATTTAAGATTTATTTATTTTAAAAAGAAATCTTAACAGTAAACAAATATAGTGTATCTATTATAATATAGCAAAATTTCTTTTAAATACATCCTTAGGGGCCATTCACACAGAAAGCGTTTTTCCATTTCACTGCACCAAAAACACATTTTGTGTGAACTGGCTCTTATACTATCCAGTTTTAGTAGTACACTGTGAATGTGTTGTTTCTTATCTAGTGTGGTTCCTGTGGAGCTAATCCCATAACAGATTCTTAACGCATACTGGAAAATTAAAGTTGACATTAAACATTGAGTCATAGACCATATAAATCAATCAGCCTGTGCTAATAATTATAGGTTACTTGATTACTCGTATCACGTTTTTTCATGTTTGATTTGAAACTTGATTAAAAAAACTATGTACATTCTCATCCAAAAATTCACATTTCTCCAAAATAACAATGTAGGAATATCACGCTTGTAAAATAAAAGCTTAATACTACTTTGTTGAAAATAAAAAAAATTATTGTTTTGTGAATTGCGGTGCATAACCTGTAAAATTCTTGAAACCTTTCTACTCAACAGTACTTAAAAAAAAAAAA
>NW_015660343.1:0-525 GCF_001515625.1 Sinocyclocheilus rhinocerous | reverse complement strand
GACTGAAAATCAACAAGACTTGACAGAACTGTAAATATGAATTAATATACAGCATCCAGTGTGATAAACATGTAACTCATCAGAATATGAGGTTTATTGCATCAACTAGATTAGCTCTCATGCTTAAATTGAAACCTCACAGGCATTTTTGTGGAATGCATGAAAATATGAAATTATTTTCTAAGTCTAGTGGATGCCCAGGTTCCGCCCACAGATGGTTGATTGACAGTCTGATGCATTTTAAACATTAAAATGCATGATGCTGAAAATCTGAGTTTGATCTAATGCAATGACATTCATAAGTGTGGCTTAAGCGTCCATATACTTTAGGGGCCACTGTATATCTGATGTATTACAGAATCCCACTGACAGATAAGTGCAAACTGAAAAATTTTGGGATTCTTGTAGCATACAGGCTACGTGATTGGATTTTGAGCGGACTCAAACGGGGGCTCAGCCCCACTGCTTTTGCTTTGAAACTGAGATCTTGACTGGCAGGCTGACATGCTGTTGTCACAATAGGAC
>NW_015660342.1:0-887 GCF_001515625.1 Sinocyclocheilus rhinocerous | reverse complement strand
AAGCTACGCAATATCGCGTTCATAATCGAAGGCGATTCATCTGAACCCGATATTGTGTAGCTTGTCAGTTACTGTTTACAATGCGTGGAATGGTGCGCTGTGATTGGTTGAGCAGATGTATCGGATTCTGCAGAAAAGGGAGACTGGCGTTTGTCGCGGTTTGGAAAGATAGGGAGAAAACATGACAGAATACCCAGCAAACACAGAACGTTACCCTAACGTTAGTTTTTGGTTCCCGTTTGGTAATTTTATTGTCATTTTTCATTATACTGGCTGACTGACTCACTCGTTTATCGATCTCTTTATTGAATGGTTATTTAAAATTAATGTATTTATGAGAGTAAATATGATTTCGGAGGGATTTAAAATGCCTAACTGAAGAGAACATGATGTTAAGCAAGAAGTTTTTGTTTACGGATTAAAAGAAGGTCCCGCTGCACAAACTGTAGCTACACTTCAGTGGTAAGAAATGAATGTACTGATATCCTACTTTAAGTTTGGAAGTACAGTAGGGTAAAAAATTGATACCACCAGTGAAAATGCTTCTAGTTTGCATTTTTTCATTTAATATGTACAGTAGGGAGACCGGGGAGTGTTGTAACATGGGGTTAGTTGTAACACTGTCAGTTTGACCAATCAGAAACAACCTATGGTGATGTCATCCATATCATACACTCCCATCTCCATTTTGAGCTAACAGGAGAAGTGGCATGTGTCTGTGAGCAAGATTGTGAATTTTATCACCAAAAAAGTGATTTTCAGGTAAGAAAGTAATTTTTTTTATCAAGATAATTTTTTGCCTAGCATTCATTGTAATGTAGATAAAAAAAATTGGACTTACGTAATCTTAAGTAGCCATTTCTCTAGTTTAATTTGATGCTAGACAT
>NW_015660341.1:0-520 GCF_001515625.1 Sinocyclocheilus rhinocerous | reverse complement strand
CAGTGTAAACTGTAACCGTTCTGATTGGCTGGAATATTTGCATAGAAAGTAAGTTCATTCATTGCCCCTTCTTTGCTCAGTAGTAAAAAGAAGTTAGAAATATCGATGCAGCGACATTCAGTTAGCGAACATCCAGACGCTGCTGACAGCGACGTTTAGATGAATGTGTAAATATGTGCTGCACACTTTCCTCTAAATAACAAAATAAACACACAACAAACATGACAGCGGTTAGAAAACAGCAGTTAAGAAAGCATCTGATCATAGTGATGTGGATTTGTTTGCACCTGCATCATGTTGACAGATGAGGTGAAATTACACCGTTAATTTATAGACTATATAGATCTGGCTATGTGAGACTATGGGCCCTATTTTAACGATCTAAGCGCATGGCCTAAAGCGCACGGCGCAAGTGCACTTAGGGTGTGTCCGAATCTACTTTTGTTAGTTTAAGGATGGGAAAAATGGTCTGCGTGCCCGGCGCATGGTCTAAAAGGGTTGTCCCTATTCTTTTAATGAG
>NW_015660340.1:431-563 GCF_001515625.1 Sinocyclocheilus rhinocerous | reverse complement strand
ACCCAAGTGTGCACACTCTCTTAAATATTGACTAAATATTTTGGCAGCTGTCTGATCATTTTACCAGAGCTCTGCAACAGCATAGGACCTTAAAGGGGTCATATGATGCGATTTCATTTTTTCCTTTCTCTT
>NW_015660340.1:0-255 GCF_001515625.1 Sinocyclocheilus rhinocerous | reverse complement strand
ACATTTTAGTCTGGGACTAGGCTTAAGCCTTGTCTGTGAAACCGGGGGGGGAGGGGTAAATGTTAACCATATTGCAGCTCAAATCACAACATTTAACAAAATAATACCTAAAAGTATTTGTTCATTAACTCATTTTGGTTTACAAAATGTGGAAAGTCAGCATTTTGTCTTTCATACAATGCTAAAGTGCTAAACTAAAATTTAAAAAAATAATTTTTCCTGTGGCTCAGTGGTAGAGCATTGCGTTAGCAGCGC
>NW_015660339.1:0-549 GCF_001515625.1 Sinocyclocheilus rhinocerous | reverse complement strand
CTTGAAACTGAGTAAATGATGACAGTATTTAATTTTTTGGGTGAACTATATCCCTTTAAAATCTCATCATATGATATAATGCCAGGATCTCATAATAGCCAGCTAGTGCACATGTTTTATCTTTAACTATTAACGTTAATTTAAGACACACATGACTGTGTTGAAGAAGAGACAGGCATTTTGACACATAACTATGTGTATTCGAACGTTTAAACACAAGGCGCGAAAAATAACTCTTAGTTTAGTCAGGCGCTGTACGAGTAAGTGACGGTTTCTGTACGTATCAGAACCGTCATAACGTGCGCATTTGCCAAAATGAATTCTGCCCCACTGCTTAATGTCCCTGAACAGTTAAATTAGTTTTTAAACCAAAATGCTTAAAATGCGTTTAAATTAAAAGCTTACATCATGACGCGCAAAATGAATTTCTCAACCCATAAGCGAATATACTAGGAAAGTAGGCCTATATTCTAGTTTGTTCAAACACAAAAAACAATATACATGTATCAAGTTAATAATCAAACTAACCTAAAATCTGTGGGAACGATG
>NW_015660338.1:1183-2379 GCF_001515625.1 Sinocyclocheilus rhinocerous | reverse complement strand
TTGCATTTTTCTCACTGTACATTGTTCCTGGACTCCAGCTTTCCCGGGGAATACACTGCCACTAGGTTGAAGCGCATCTCCTAATTAGGGGACCTCGTCAAGGTTTTTCTGGTTTATCAAAGGGACTAAAGGTTTATGATGTGTGAGTACTTTGAAGGACTCCAAACCACAAAGATATCGTGACAGCTTTTCACACAGTCAAACTGAAGCCAAATGCTCTTTTTCAATTTGAGCGTACTGCTTCTCTGCGGCTGTGAGAGTACTGAAACAGAAGGCCACTGAAAGCATCTTCACATCATGCTCTTGAAGCAATGCACCCCCTATTCTATAACTGCTGGCATCAGCCGAGATGACTGTTGGCTTGTTCACGTTGTAATACGCCAGCACTGTGGCCGCAACTAACATTTCTTTCACTTTCGTGAACGCCTCTCCTCTTGACTCTTGACTCATCTCCACACTGCATCGGCTCTCAGTAGCTCATTCAATGACTGTAACACTGTAGCGCAGTCTGAGTGTTGCATCGCATCAAAAGCAAATAGAAATTACAATTATTGCCGCTATCTTGTCTGCAGTGGATACAGTATACAGATGCACATTCGCTTTCGGACACAAAGAACGTTTGCTTTCTTTGGTTTAAACGGCTCGTTCACGTCTTTGTACAGATATCAGAAGGATCCCAGCATAAGGAACAAGTGGATATTTTATTTTTACTGGCATCCCAGATCGTGTCAGAGGAGTTTGTTTTGTAAATGAGGATGTTTTTGTCATGGAGAGTCACAAATAAACATTTGATGAAAGATGAAGCGGCACTAGATCTGACTGCAGCTGCATCACAAACCGTAAGTAAATGATTTCATAATGCTTTGTCTGGAAATTACCATTTTATTTTGATTATGTTGTCAAAACACTCACATGCAATAGTGAGGGGGCGTTGAAACTTGTTTCCTATGTAATGGCGTTAGCCAATCATAACAGTGGCCAATTACTGAGAAGCTCTAAAGAACCCGCCCCTTAAAAAGTCTCTGTTTACTTGAATAACCCATGTTATTTGAGTAGGGAACGAGATTCTGTGTAGCTATGATGCAATGGGAACGCCCTCTGAGTGTGCCAATTGTCTGAAGCCTGTATAGAATCACGCCAATTCATTGGCTGATGGCACAGGCACCGCCTCAACGCTCTTACATCGCCATCCTTAT
>NW_015660338.1:0-1133 GCF_001515625.1 Sinocyclocheilus rhinocerous | reverse complement strand
ATACTGGCGAACGCACCATCTGCTCCACAGATTTCTCTACTGAAAAGCTTGGCAGCAGATGCAGCGTCTCGTTCCCTACACAGAGAACTTGAGAAACAGAGACTTTCTCTTTCATAGGTTCACTTGACACTGCGTAGCTATGATGCAATGCGAACGATAATACCAAAGACGCCAAGCTAATACACTGCCATATCTGGCCAGATGAAGAACCAGATAGCATCCACAGCTGGTTCAAATGGACAAGATCCAGGAGCTGTGTCAACATCCAAATGATAGAACTTGATAAAAGCGTGCGGAGATGACCATCCTGCCTCTACAGAAATGTCCTCTAGGGGGACCCCTCTAAAAAAAGCTTGAGAGGAAGCCACACTCTTGGCAGAATGCACTCGAATAGAGCTTCAAAGCTCAGACAGGGCAGAGCATGTGAAGTCTCTCATCTTTGCCTGAAGCAAAAAGAAGGAGGATGGAAAGAGTGATGGGTGACCACCTGAAAGCGAAATGATGTGAACAAAACCTTGGGAACATAGCCCAACCTGGGTCGTAAGGTTACTTTGACCAGACCCGGTGCGAAGTCCATATACATCTCACTGACAGAGAGAGCTTGCAAATCCTCAACTCGCTTCAAAGAAGGTAGCCCCAACAAAAGAGTAACCTTGAGAGTCAAAATCCTCTCTGGAGCTGCCTCCAAGGGCTCAAAAGGAGCTTCAAGTAAGCCCTCCAGGATGACTGACAAGTCTCAAAAAGGAACTCCCAAGTGCTAGCTTCAGATGCCGAACCCCACGCATAAACATGGAGACCAACCAATGTCTCCCCAGGGGAACTTCATCCAACTCTTTCTGAGCAGCGATGCCGCGACAAACTCTCAGGGAAGTAGCAGCCGCTCCCCCTGCAAAAGTTTTCTTGCCGGAACCCCAGCACTGGACCTACAGGGCAGCTGACAGGGTCCACCACATGGGCTAAGCACCATGACTCAAAGACCTTCCACTTGAAGGAATGCAGCCTCCTCGTAGAAAGGGCTCTGGCACTAGCGACAGTCTCCTGAACATCGGCAGGAAGACTAGGATCAGCCATATCACCCTGTAGTGGTCGCCCACTGAAGCTAAGCAGGGTTGAGCCTGCTCAGTACCTGGATG
>NW_015660337.1:316-1060 GCF_001515625.1 Sinocyclocheilus rhinocerous | reverse complement strand
CACGCTAAGATCAAATCTGTGCGTACGCACATTTTATAAATGAGGACCCTGGACCGTCACTTGAGTGTGACCCATGGAGACGGATGCAGCTGGTGTTACACTGGAGAAGAGTGAATGAGTGTGTGAGCCCTATCTAAGGGACAAGGGATGAGTGTATGAGCCATAAATAATAAAGGGACCTGTATGAATGTTGTTTTAAAAAGTGTTCCAAGATATTGACTTTGCAAGTTATTGCAATAATAGATTAATTAAAATAAGATATACATTTATTATTTAATGACTTATTTTAACAGATGAATAAATAAGATGTGCTTAAAACTTTATATCTTATATCTGAAGATGTCTAAAATTTGTATCTCGTTATCCCTGGGAGACAGTACGAAAATGTAAATCCATTACAGAATTTCAGAGATATAGGTTTGAGTTAACTAAAAGATAACTTGAATAAAAGCAAGATTGAGGGATCAAGTTAATAGAAATTTTGATTCAAAAGCCATAGACATTTTACAATAGCAAGGTTATTATAGTTTAGAATTTTTAAATTAGTTTTATTTTAATTTAGTTTTCAAATTTGCTATAAAATTCAGTTTAGTTTTTTTTTTGTTTCATTAATGTTGTTAGTTTTAGTTTAGTTTTTGTTTTGTGAACACATTTTTATTTAGTTTTTATATAGTTTAGTTTCAGTTTTAATTAAAGTTCTGCAGAATTAACAGATCACTTCCAGAGCGCAGGCCAAAGAAAGAC
>NW_015660337.1:0-278 GCF_001515625.1 Sinocyclocheilus rhinocerous | reverse complement strand
AGGCATAATTTAGCCTTAGTGATGCAAATGGTTAGCGACACAAAATTAACGCATGCTGAGATTGATTAAATGGTAAAAGTATACAAATATACCCCAAAATGAAGCAGTCAAGCCTTTTTACTAAATAAATCTACACAAGTTGTGCTTAATGTCATATCTAATGATGTGTATTGAGATATTTAATATGACAATAAATGTAGCCTAATTTGGTTATGATGGTTAGATATCTTTTTTCTTATTTAACCATAATCATGATATTGTTACTGTCGTGTCTTGCT
>NW_015660336.1:0-530 GCF_001515625.1 Sinocyclocheilus rhinocerous | reverse complement strand
AAAGTCTTTGAGAATGTCTAAATATAAATCCAAATCCACAACTTACAAAAATAAAAAGTATTTATGTCTAAAAACAACTAGAGAATGTATAAGCCTTTTATATAGAGCTCTATAGGAATCTAATGGCTAAACCATGGAATTGCAGAAGTTTATATAAGCCTTTTATATAGAGCGCTATAGGAATCTAGTGGTTAAACCATGGAATTGCAGAAGTTTTGTTTTTTTACTCCCACCAGATGGCACTAATCTGCCTTCAAAAATTGGATTTTAAAGCCATTTTCTCTATTTTAACATGAAATACTGCCACAATTGAAAAGTAATAGAAAATTTTGAAAAAATAATTATTTTTTTTATTATTATTATTTTCAATAAAAAAAACGGATCATAATTATTACATAAATATTAAATACCATGAAATCCTCTGAAAATACAAAAATATTATTGAACAAAAATATATTACATTGATTTCACTGGGGAAAAAAAATAAGTTACATTTCAACAACACAAGTGTGACTCCCATACCAGAGGGT
>NW_015660335.1:185-525 GCF_001515625.1 Sinocyclocheilus rhinocerous | reverse complement strand
AGTCAAGTCACAGCTAATCTTCCTGAGTCAAGTCAAGTCACAGTTAATCTTCCTGAGTCAGGTCACGTCACAGCTGATCTCCCAGAATCTCATCACATATCAGCTGATCTTCCAGAGTCATGTCACGTCTCAGCTGTTCGTCCAGAGTCACGTCACGTCTCAGCTATTTATCCAGAGTCACGTCACATCACAGCTGATCATCCAGAGTCATGTCACGTCCTGTCTGTTACACCCAGATTATCAAGGTCAGCCCTTCGGTATCCCAGTCTGGTATCCAGTGTGAGGGATGCACCGCTGATGTCTGCACGCACAGCTGGTATCCCCAAACCCACTCACTCTA
>NW_015660335.1:0-175 GCF_001515625.1 Sinocyclocheilus rhinocerous | reverse complement strand
ACAGCTAATCTTCCTGAGTCAAGTCTAGTCACAGTTGATCTTCCTGAGTCGAGTCTAGGCACAGTTGATCGTCATGAGTCACATCGAGTCACAGTTTATTATCCTGAGTCTGGTCAAGTCACAGCAGATATTCATGAGTCAAGTCAAGTCACAACTGATCTTCATGAGTCACGTC
>NW_015660334.1:0-1037 GCF_001515625.1 Sinocyclocheilus rhinocerous | reverse complement strand
TCTCGCAGGGCCGGAGGCCATAGAACGAGAGCGTTCGTTTGTCTATGCTGCGGAGGTGCGTGTACCGGGTGAGAATGGTGCTGTTTTAGCTCCCGCTGAATCAAGAGAGGATCCTGAATGTCTGAAAAGGAAGTTTCGTGAAATTTGCAACCCACAACAAAACAAAACCATGGAGAGACACAAGTTTCACTCCAGAAACCAGAAACAAGGTGAGACTATTGAGTCATTCATCAGTGATCTCAGGATCAAAGCAAAAGCATGCCATTTCGGAGAATTGACAGACGAGCTTATCTGTGACAGGATAGTATGCGGCATCAACAGTGAAAGCTTAAGGAAAGCACTGTTAAGGGACAGCGACTTAACTCTGACAAAAGCCATCTCAATATGTCGCATACATGAAATGACTGAGGAAAATAATAAAATGCTGGCGTTACCGCAGACTTCCACTAACGTGGATGCAGTACATCAAGTTTCCAGCAGAAGGCACCAGTACACAAGACAAAAGCCCAAAATGGAACAAAATGATTCACATATCATAACTAATTGCAAGAACTGTGGAAACAATCATGTGGCAAAGAAATAAAAATGCCCGGCTTTTGGACAGTTGTGCCACAACTGCAAGAAAATGAATCATTTCAAAAAATGTTGCAGATTACGTTTTCAGTTTGGACCAAAGAAAGCAAACTACAAAAAGACGATACACGAACTTGAAATAGACAAGCCCCCTGTGTATGATGACACTTTCTACGTTGATGGAATTGAATTTGATAGGTGTGTTGACACTGTTAACTCTTTCGTGGCTGAACAGGAAGAGGGATTTGTTACTTTGCATATAAACAAAACTCCAATTGAGGTGAAAGTCGACACTGGGGCAAAGTGTAACGTAATGTCGCAAACAACATTCAAGCGAATTGCCAACAATGTACAACCAGTGAAGCAAGATAGCACGCCTAACATTGTGGCTTATGGTGGGGGTAGAATTGAAACAAAAGGCTTAATTACACTGCTGTGTAGTTTAAAAGGACAAAGTCATTCAC
>NW_015660333.1:424-541 GCF_001515625.1 Sinocyclocheilus rhinocerous | reverse complement strand
TTTCTCGCAATTCTGACTTTTTTTCCCGCAATTCTACATTTTTCCACAATTCAGACGTTTTTCTGACTTTTCTGACTTTTTCTCGCAATTCTGACTTTTTTTCCGCAATTCTGACTT
>NW_015660333.1:0-276 GCF_001515625.1 Sinocyclocheilus rhinocerous | reverse complement strand
AATTCTGACTTTTTTTCTGCAATTCTGACTTTTTTTCCGCAATTCTGACTTTTTTTTCCTCAATTCTGACTTTTTTTATCGGAATTCAGATGTTTTTCTCATAAATCTGACGTTGTTCTCATAATTCTGACTTTTTTCTCGCAATTCTGACTTTTTTTCCCGCAATCCTGACTTTTTCCCGCAATTCTGACTTTTTTTTCCGCAATCCTGACTTTTTCTCGCAATTCAGACTTTTTTTCCGCAATCCTGACTTTTTCTCGCAATTCTGACTTTTTT
>NW_015660332.1:1115-1258 GCF_001515625.1 Sinocyclocheilus rhinocerous | reverse complement strand
GAAACCTTGGTTCTTGTCTCAGGGCCCAGTGCTGGGAGCTCCTTGATGCCGCGTAACGCTAGCGACGGACGCGTCCCTCACCGCTTGGGGAGCGGTCATGAGTGGCCACCCTGCCCGCGGTCTGTGGAGTGGTCGCCATCTGA
>NW_015660332.1:0-933 GCF_001515625.1 Sinocyclocheilus rhinocerous | reverse complement strand
TACAAGCTGGCGCATCAGATCCTTGTGTGGTCCCAGGGCAAGCTCCTCTCGCTGAGGGCAGTTCATATTCCTGGGCATCTCAATATGGGAGCAGACACCCCGAGGTGGTGAAGCAGATATGGAGAGTTTTTGGCCGAGGTTGTTGAGACCATCCTCCAATCTAGAGCTCCCTCAATGAGGAAACTGTACGCCCTGAAGTGGAGACTCTTCACTTCATGGTGCGGAGACCGCCTGCTTGACCCAGTTAACTGCCCGATTGGTACAGTGCTGGAGTTCTTGCAGGCCCGTTTCTCCGCAGGGGGTAACCCACTCCACCCTGAAGGTCTACGTGGCGGCGGGGTTAACCCACTCCACCCTGAAGGTCTACGTGGCGGCTATAGCGGCCTACCACGCCCCTCTTGATGGTCACTCAGTGGGCAAGGACCCCCTGGTTACACGTTTCCTCTGAGGTGTGATGAGGCCAAGGCCTCAGGTACGATCTCGTGTCCCTTCTTGGAACCTCGCTATGGTGTTAGAAGCTCTCTGTAGGCCTCCTTTTGAGCCTATCGAGGAGATATCAGATCGTCTTCTTACGTTAAAGACTGTATTTCTCTTGGCTATATCTTCTCTAAAGAGAGTTGGGGATCTGCAGGCCCTTTCTGTGGCTCCTTCCTATCTCGACTTTGCGCCCGGTCTGGCCAAAGCTTTTTTGTACCCTCGTGCAGGGTATGTCCCTAAGGTCCCCTCCTCTACACCATGGCCTGTCGTACTCCAGGCTTTTTATCCTCCTCCCTTTAGGGAGCCCGACCAGCAGAGGCTTAATTGTATGTGTCCAGTGCGAGCACTGGATGCATACGTCCACAAAGCTGCCCTGTGGAGAAAGGCGGACCAGCTGCTTGTGTGCTATGGTCCCCTAAGAGAGGTCATCCTGCTTCCAAGCAGACCCTCAGCCGG
>NW_015660331.1:0-507 GCF_001515625.1 Sinocyclocheilus rhinocerous | reverse complement strand
TTCTCTGGACTCCCAGGGAGCTCCTTCGTTTTTCTTTTTTCCCCACGAGGTGAAACTTGACACGTGAGTCTTGTCTCATCTCAGGTCAGCTTAAAAACATGCAAAAACCAGAGGGCCCACAGACATGACCCTGTCTTCCTAGTCTAGAATCTGTATCTGCCACTTACAGAATGTCAATGTTTTAATCGAGGCCAAGAGTCTCAGAAAAGGAGAGAGTGTGTTCACTGAATATGACAAAAGGAAAGAGAGGTGTCTTTCAAAGAAGTGCAGAGGAATGAATATGAGTGAGAACAAGAAGATAATAGTGAAACATGTTGGTGTCAGCTTTATTCTGTACCTAGCCTCAAGTCATTTAGAAAGGCCTTATGGATATGTAAACTACCATTCAAAAGTTTGGTATTATTATTATTATTTTTTTATGTGCTTGAAAGAAGTCTCTTTTTTTCACCAAGGCTGCATTTCACAGTATTTGCAAAACACAGTATTGTGAATATTATTACAATTTAA
>NW_015660330.1:3317-5814 GCF_001515625.1 Sinocyclocheilus rhinocerous | reverse complement strand
ACTTGAAAGCTTCATAGAACTCCGTCAACTCTCATTTCTTTCATCCGAAACGGTATTGTGTGTTTTCTGTATGTTTGTGTGTATGTGTGTTTTAGCTTAGTTTTGATGTATTCTAGAGTAGCCAATAAAATTCATGTTTCATTTATAAATAATCATCGTCTGGTGTCATATAATTTCAAGGTTAAACCCTTTTGCCAAAAAGATCCTTTGCTACCTAGCTCGTAGCTTACTTATAATAACCTCTCTAAGAGCTGACAAATTATCATAATTGTGTTAACCCATGGCCAGGGAGAACATAAAATACATATTCAATTGGTAATATACACTGACATCTTCTCGCTGGCCGAGTAGTTGATAGGGTGTAAACCATTTAGATTAAAAATCAGTTTAATCAGGTGGACCTTGACTTTTTCAGATTCGAGTCCTTTCAAAACCTGAATGAATTAATAATAATTAATTCCCTACAATTACAAATGAGTAATTTCATTACATGATACATGGGGCAACTTTGGGCAATGTTGCAGGCTGCCAGGTGAGACACAGGGCCCACAACCCATCTAGATAGAAATTTGATACCCATTCTCAATGAGAAAGTGGCCAAAGCAACATTGCTCAAAAAAAGTTGCCCGGAAAAATTACTCAAAGTTGTCCCGTTTGTCATCAGCCTAACAGCTTTTCCAGAAATTATCCTTGTGAGGGTGTGGAGGTTGTATATGATGCTTGTTCTGAGTGTGGAGGAGAGAATGCTGCCCTTATGTAGATTGCATGCAACACATTCAGAGAATGATTAAGTTGCCTAAAGTTAGTTGTTGCAGTTGCCAGAATTCCAACTGAATAAAACACTTCTCTATGAATACTGATTTGTTCTGATTCTTTTATAGGTCTTATGTGGATCAGGGCAGTTTGGACAGAGCCAAATGGAGAAGAGGAGGGAATCATCCCAGAGGTTTGGGTGAAGGACAACATGGTTCACTGGCCACCAGGGGCTAATTTAACCAAAGCAGCTGAAGAGATGCATCAGAGCTGGAAAAAGTTTCCACTGCTGAAAATCAAAATCAAGTCAAGTAAGTGTACATCCATTTTGAAAAGCTAAATCAGTTTTTTTTTTTTAAACTACTCTAATTAGGGGTGTGTTATATGACGATTTTTGATCGTGGTTGATTCAAATGTCTCAACGATCTGCTTTTGAATAAACATCGTAGTATTGTGCTATAGCACACATTCTATCAGTTGCAGTTCTGGTGTCTTTGTCTCAATATACTGTACAACGCCACATGCATTCACATCAAATGTTACCTCAGTGGTAGAGTTACACTCACAGGACACTGCACTTATTCGGAATCAAAAAAGTAACATCTGCAAACATGTTATGTTATTTTTATGCTTTAGTAGAGTCAAAATCCTACATACAGCACCTTTAACCCTTTAGGCGCCAGGGATTTTTTTTTAAAAATGCTGGATTTTGACATCAATATTTCAAAAGCTTGTGGCTTGAAAGGGCTTAAAGATAGAGATCTACTGTAAATTAGAGAAATGTAGTAAATTATTACTATATTACTGTGCCATACATACATTTTTTGATCAGTTGACCAGCTATCTGCCCAATCAGGTATCTAGTGGCGCTTTTCCACTGTGTGGTACGACTCGGCTCGGCACGTTTCAGAATGGCACAGCACGGCTCAGTTCAGCTCGGTTTGCGTTTCCACTGCAGTTTAGTACTGCTTTAGAGTGGGCGGGATTTTTTATTACATTTTGTTACCTTGTAAGACTTTGTTTTTAAAATAGGGAAATTAGTTTTGCTGTACTGCTCAGACAACTTGCAAAATAGTAAAACCAACATGACAAATATCGTGATAAAATCGTGAATCGTGATATGATTTGTTGCCATATCGCCCACCCCTAACTCAAATTAAGTTAGTTATTCAAAGCTTGCTTTGTTGTCTGTTTACTTCAGAGAAGCGGGAAGTGTGTGAGGCATTCGACCAAACAACAACTGCAGAGCTGAGTGAGGAAGAATGCAGTCCTGTCAAGAGGGTATCGAAGAAAAAAAAATACCCAGGGTTTATCTTAGGTATAGAATAATTGCCCACTGTGACCGGTCCCTAGTTTCTGGTGCTGGAGGATATTATATCTTGTTATAGTATGCATTGTGGTTATACTGTTGTTTTTCCTCTTACACAGATGTGGATGAATGCACCCCAGATGGTTCTGGAACAGGATGTAATGTGCGGAAGCCATGTGTGGAAGCACATTCACAACACAGTAAGCAAACTGTTAAGCATCATAACTTTTATTATATATTTCAGCCAGTCCATCATCTAATTTGGTTGTCTTTCATCCATCAGGTCTGTCCTTTCCAAAACCACCAAGGGTTCGACAAATGTCCAGCCAGGCTTCAGGATCAGGAGAAATGACTCCTAGATCCAGGTCCCGCAGTCCACGCCAGTTGTCCTACACTCTGCTCCATAGCACTCCACGCCAGCGGTCCCGCACTCCA
>NW_015660330.1:0-2152 GCF_001515625.1 Sinocyclocheilus rhinocerous | reverse complement strand
GAGTATGGGTCACCATACTTGGCCACATGTCACGTCACTTTTCACTTTTTCACTGCGGCGGCAACAATATTACAGCGAGAATAAAAGTTACTCCTTCTTTCTTTGCGTGAACATTTGTGTGGCGTTATGCAAATCTTCCCACACAGTTAGGTAGATATGTGGGGGCGTGTTCGAACGAGCCGTTTTAGGTAGGTGTGGCTGACTCTTAACTTTTATAAAGAATATCTCTTTGGATTTGAGACTTTAGTCTTTGCAACTTTACAGATCTTCTTTATGCACCAAGAGCTTGTAACACTCCAAAGAGAAAGGAAAAAATGAAATTGCATCATATGACCCCTTTAAGAAATGTAGTAGGTTGGATTAGAGATTATTTAATTAGCCTATGTGAAAAGAGCATTAAACTATGTGGAAAAAGCTGTTGTGTATTGAAATAGACACTGAATATTAAATATGTCAAATGTTTGTAAAGTCATGTAGCCTACACCCATGAAACTTTTATGCTTAAAGCTTTACCTTGATTGAATTGTGTTTTTATAATTAATTTTTTAGATGCTGCTACGTTCTTTTTCTTTTCTATTTTTTCTTTCTTTTTGCTGTGGGATACCGTGAAAATGAATATTAGTTCAATAATTTAGTTTTCATCTCTTGAGATTATAACAGTGATTAAGAATTAAAGTTACGTATTGACTCTGAAGAAGGCGGACATCTTTTTGTCGGGAACTGTTGCCATGGTAAATCAAAATTTCGGAGCTCCATTGATCATGGCTTTTCATAGTCGTGGTGCACGCGCTAAACTCAGAGTCAACCTACTCAAAGTGGATTTAACTAAATCAATTCAGCTGTTCTGAAACCGAAAACTCAGAGTTTCCCATCTCAGGGTAAGTCAACTCCGAGTTGGTTGAACCTCCTTATTGAAAGGAGCCATGTACCGTTATATACCGTTGCCATGCGCATACTTTACTTAAAGCGAGCTTCACCCACGGCCTCTTTCATTTTATTCGCCGTCTTTTCAGGTGAAGAATGACACGCAAAGATATTGATAACATTAGGGGGGAAAAATGGATGGTCCTGTAACCACAGTCAGACTTACAGCATGTCTACACCAGAAGCAAGCGGCTCAGCATGATGTGACAAAATACAATAGAACCTATTATGATCAGTGATGCTGTCTACACTGGATGCAGCGCAGCTTGACACAACATGACAAATCCCCCACAGTAAACTGATGCCTCATTCTATTGATGATGTGCTGACACAAAGTACAAATGATTTGCAAAGGTCGTCCAGTGTAGACAGCCTCTAGCTGTTGCGGCACAATGCGACAACGGTCGCGTCCGGTGTAGACACGGTGTTACTTGACTCTCTGGCTGCATTTACACTTGGCATTAACATGTGACCTGTATCCGGATTTTGTCCACATACACATTGAAAAGACAAGTGTAAAACGTGCACTGTAAAAAAACCCTCCTATTTTTCGGAAGATAACGCTACAATTTTTACAGTAGTTTTCTGTTATTTTATATTATATTCGAAACTTAGTAAAATTACAAACAATATCTGTAAATTAACAACGTAACTGTTATTTTAGATACTCTAAGACAAATTACAGTTATTTAGTTTTTTTTTTACAGGAAAATTACTGTAATTATACAGTATTTTTTTGTTATTTTAATTTATATTCAAAACTTTAAAATTACAAACAATATCTGTAAATTATCAACTTGACTGTTGTTTTAAGTATTATTCCATTAATGAAAAATTACAGTAATTTTCATGTTTTATACAGGAAAATTACTGTATTATTTATACAGTATTTTTCCGTTTTTTTTAATTATGTACATATTTACGTAAAAAATTACAAAAATAATCTGTAATTAAATATGTAGCTCATTGTATTAAATATTTATGTCCATACTAACAATTTAATGTTCTTCTTTGTCATTTTAAAGTATATCTTATTAGTTTTATATTTAGGTGTAATTTTACATTCAAACTCTGTCATTCTGGGCACAAATATTGCAAACTGGTTTCATTACATCAAACAATACCTATCTGCTTTTAAATAGTGCAAAGCTGCACTGCTCTCCAGGTTGAAACTTGCCCACACATCAGTTGATCCAAATTGCTTTACAAAGGAAATTGTGAATAGAGA
>NW_015660329.1:0-493 GCF_001515625.1 Sinocyclocheilus rhinocerous | reverse complement strand
ACCGTGATATATCGCATTACCGAATACCGGCACAAGTCTAGGTTAGACTATCAATTTTGCAATTCTTTTACCTTTTTTTTTGGCCTGTCAAAGTCAGTTACTCTAAAGCTGTCATTTGGCGCTTGTTGAGTGTTAATTTTGTACTCAGATTTTGAGTCAGTTGTGATTATTTTGCCATTATTACACATTTTCTGAGTCATCTAACATAGACATGATGAATCATTTGTACAGCAGGAGAAGCAGTAATTTTAAGTGTTGGGTTAAAAGCATGAGAAGCTTTAAGCCTCACATATAAAGGCAATCACAAAATAACCTTGCAAATCCAATGTCAAGCAAAAAATAAAAAAGCTTAGGTAGACTTTGATAGTGTTTAATCTGTAATGTTTTTTTATCAATATCATCTGTGACCTACTGTCAAATACCATAGAAAATAATTCAATTTAGTTTGTGAAAACATGTTAAGCACTTACATTTGAATCTATGGGCCAAGACG
>NW_015660328.1:0-2957 GCF_001515625.1 Sinocyclocheilus rhinocerous | reverse complement strand
AGAGACACTGCAGCTGCTCTACAACACAATCACACACAACACTGACCAACACAAACACTAATAACACAATATCATTATTATTAATATAAATATTGTACTTCTGTGAATGTGTCAGTGTTTTAATATGATCATCATATTTAGGTGTAATATATGATTTCTGTCAATCAAATTGAACAGATTCAGTCACTTCTGCTGTAAGGACATGATGCTTTCCATTCGACCCACAGAAAGATGTACCAATGTTTTCACCTTCTCCTGCACTATAATGATGAGTTAGTCTGTGTGCTGCTGGACTACAGCAGAAGTGAAACTGGTCTGTTTCAGTCCAGATCATGTAACCAATCAAACAGTGACTCTGGGAGTGTGGGCTGAAAATCCCATTTGATTTGTGAAGAAGTTCTCCCGTGCGTATGAATACAAAATTATCCATGTTATTATTAGTGAATTAGACAATATTCTTCCGCAAGACTCATGCTAATTTTAACCGCTATAGGACAGAAAGTTACACAGTGTATCTTTAAATTATTAAGATATTACATTAAACCCTACATATACAGGATAACAATAATTGTGCAAATAATGTAAAAACATCAAACCCACTCATATCAACAAGTTGTCACCCCATTATTATTCTAAATCTAAATTAATTTTTCTTTATAGCGCTCACACCCCACTCTTAGTTCGGCATCAATAGTCAACATGAGAAACACCCGGATGTACATCAAAAGTGTCTTCAAAACTAATGAAACTCTCCAGACAAAAATTGATGACTTTTGCTACTGGTGATGACTAATGACTTTTAAATGCTGACACATTTCTGAAGGGCAGGCTTATGTTGTGTATGTGTGTGTGTGAGAGAAAAAACCAGGAGAGAAGTCATGTGGCTCACTTTATTGCATGCGTTATATTTATATATGCCATATATTATTTTTATAAATGCTATGAATAGCTGTGCACACACAAGCGACGGGATTTCAGGTGTACGAGCACCGCTTGCAAATCGTCACTTCATCACTACGACCAATTTGCCTCCTTCGTCTCCTCCGCGTCACCGTAGCGACATTTTGGAAAATATGCGCTGAACGCAAGCAGCGTACGCTCTTCTGTGTCAGCCGCGACTCAAGGATACGTTTTCTACGTGTATTTATGCTTTGATTTGAACGAAAACAGCGCATCCGTGTGGCGCACAGAGAAACAATCCTGAAACAGGATTTGCTATCCTGTGGCTCCCTTGTGTGGACAACATTTGTATTATGGTCAAAAATTAAACACTAATGAAAACTATATATTGTTATATATTTTCACAAATATGGCTGTTTCCAAGGGTTTTTTAGGATTTAAATTTCAAAAAGTAAAAGTCAAGTATTTCAAGCTTTTTAAGCACCTTATACAAACCCTAGCTGGTATTTGTTATAGACCGCTGGAATTTTCTATTCTAACAAACATGTCTATTATGATAATAAGAGTGTAGATAACAGTTAAATTGCGCAATAAGTAAATTGCAAACAATAGCATAAAAGAGCAGGTTTTAGGCTTGTAGGAGTTTAGATGCAGAAGGAGTAGGAGTACTGAGGATCCAGCTCCCACCCTTACCCCTGCCCCTGCCCCTGAATTCACTTCAAACCACCCTTTGGTGAGCTGGTCCCACCCTGTTACCTTCCTGCGCCATTTTCTCCTTGCTCTCTGCCATCCACATTCACTTGCTCCACTCTGCTGGCGTTTTGCGGCCTCTCGGCTCTTTCATCTCAAATCTGGCCAGATCTTCGCCTCTGCCTCGGGTCACTTCACCACCAGCTCAGCCCTGTGAGCTAGACTCTGTAATGTGCTACAGTTTAGCATTGCTAACTTCTTTTTCATCAAAATTATGAGACAACTAAACATATGCAGCTGATGCTGGATCATGTCTCAGGCATTGTAAACTTTGCCTCTTCCCTTTTACAATGAAATTACAGAAGGCATGTCGATTTTCAGCATCTTACTCAATCACCTCTGTTATCTTTTCTAAAGTGAATCAGAACAGTTTTCAGTTTTTCAGAACAGTAGGAAAGCTATTCTTTATTGGCCAGGAAGGTAACCTTTCCTAGAACTGATTAATGTTTATACCGTCTGCTCGGTGGACGAACAGACTAAATAATTGTAATATTAATTCTGCTACAGTTAATTCTGAATGCAGTTAATTCAGTTAATCATGATCTAAATATTTACAATGCATTATAACCAGTTAAAATTAATCATATTTCCCAAAGAGCTGCGAGGTAAGGCTGCTCTTGGGGTGATGCGCGCTGATCGAACGCTGACTGGAGCTTTTCATCTCTGAAAATGAAACAAATTTTCTAATAGGCATTATCTTTATTAACAAACCACATATTTGAAGTCTAAACAAGCACATTCTCATCTGAAAAAAATACATTCAGTGACACAACAACAGTAGTGCTTGTAAAAGTATAGTTGGTTTGGTCGTCCCGCATGATGATACTGGTAGAATGTAGCATGGCTGGAAAAACCCCTCTCAGCCAATCAGATTCGAGCACCAGAAAGAACTGACTCATTCTCTTCAGAAACACACAAGACTGATGTTGACTGTAATGATATTGTGTTATGTGTGAATGTGATCTGATCAGTGTTGTGTGTGATTGTGTTGTAGAGCAGCTGCAGTGTCTCTCAGCTGTATCAGTGCAGTCACTGTGACTCTGACTGACGGAGGTTTTTGTACGACTCTTTATCACTGTGTGAACACCCAGCTACCACTGATATAGTGTAGACTCATACAGTAATAATCTCCTGTATCTTCAGTCTGGACTCCACTGATGGTCAGAGAGAAATCACTGTTAGATCCACTGCCACTGAATCTAGATGGAGTTCCTGATTGGAGGGTGTTTATGTAATATATGAGGAGTTTAGGAACCTCGCCCGGTTTCTGTAAATACCAGCTCAAGTACGACCCATGACGATCCGTG
>NW_015660327.1:0-507 GCF_001515625.1 Sinocyclocheilus rhinocerous | reverse complement strand
ATGTTAATTAATATTAAGTCCAAAATGTATTAATACATTATTAAACATTTGAAGTTGTATCTTTTAACATTAGTTTATGTAATGTCAATTAACATGAACATGACAATTTTTATTTATTAACATTAAAAAGATTAATAAATGCTGTAAAAATATATTGTTCATTGTTAGTTCATGTTAGTTAATGCATTACCTAATGTTAACCTAAGAGACCTTATTGTAAATTGTTACCAACACGTTTTCTGATCTATAACCATTTAAAAAAATTGCTTTTAATAACCTATAAAAATATATTACCAGTAAAGTACACATTAACTTATTTTTATGTATTTGTTTCTTATTCTAATTAATTGAACTGAGCAGTAAAGTGTCAGACTTAAAATATTTCTTATCCTATCAGTGAGAGAGGGCATAGGATAAATATAACCTTTAATGATTTTTCTATTAAAGATTAAAAAAAAAATTTTTTAATGCTCTATAAGCATTCTACAATAATTATGTAAACATATA
>NW_015660326.1:0-604 GCF_001515625.1 Sinocyclocheilus rhinocerous | reverse complement strand
ATTAAACCACATTTAATGGCATTAGCGAACACAGAAAAATTAAGTGACATTTTAGGGGAAGACTCCAAAATGATCCCAACAGCAGCAAGATATGTGTCAGCCTGTCACAAACTAAGACTGTCAGCCAGTGGACAAAACTGAAGCAAGAGCATTTCTTACATGTACTGTTGTGCAAAGTTTTTTTTTTTTCTTCTTTCTTTAATATTTTTCTTGTTTCTTTTCTTGTTTGTGGGAAAAAAAAAAAAAAAGAAAGTATGCATGTACTTATTTACTTAAACAAAACAAGAATAGATATGTAAAATAATTATGTATTATATAATTGTTTATTCCTTATTCATGTAATGGACAATATTGGCGTGACTTGCACAATATTGCCAAAGCAAAGCTCAATGAGAGAGAGAGAGAGAGTTAAATAAGAAGCATTTGCTTCAACATGTTCAACTGTAATATATATTTCTGATTTAACACTTATGCACTGTTGGGGTTGTAGAGAGATTGAACCAAACAGAATAAAAATTTGGAGTTAGATATCAGTAATATGATTAAGTATATAAGAGCAATACCCACTAATTGAATGGTCTCCCTTCTTTCCTGAATTGTTTGT
>NW_015660325.1:0-2308 GCF_001515625.1 Sinocyclocheilus rhinocerous | reverse complement strand
TTGACTGATATTAAGTGTGCGCTGCAAACGCAAGCATTTTTTAATAATCGTTTCTGTCCAGAATGCTCGTTTTATTGCCTTTAACCACAGCTGTCATCGGTTTTTTGTCTGAAAATCGCAGCAGGTATGCGATATCATTTCAAATTGGAGCCTGTACTCCATCAATTCTGATACTCAACAACATAACAAGATGATATTTTAAGCTCCTTATGTAGTTGACTCTATGCTGGTTTGTATTGGCCACCTCCAGTTTGTCACACCACATGGACTTTTTGTTTGTTTTCTTCCTTCATGTGTTCCTTGACCTAGTTTTCCCTCGTGTCTGATTATGTCATTATGTTCAGGTGTGTCTTGTTAATTATCTTCATTTGCCTGTGTATTTAAGTTCCTGTCTGTTCTGTTAGTGTTTGTCTAAATGTTGATTGTGTGGGTGTGTTGCTCTTCTCTTTTTGTGTGAATTATTGCCGTTTGGATTTATTAAAAGATTACCTTCTACCTTCATCTTTGTGCTCTCGTGTGTCGTATTGCAGCACCCCGTGACAGAAGACCCGACCAGTAAATTAAAATGGAATGGCCCAATCCCATTCATCGCCGTGGCTCGGGAAAGCCACAATTTTTTTTCTTTTTGTTTTTCTTTTTGCCCCATCGACGACGAGACCCTGAAAACACTATACTGGATCAGGGCAAATTACCATCATTCTGTAGACCTCACAGATACCACGGGACTGAGCTGCAGGGAGGCGATGTTCCGTTCTGTAGAGAGTCTCTGACCCCGATCCAGTACACAGCAAGACCCAGAGCTCAGCCAACCATCACCCCGCTTCGCAGAGCGTCAGCCCGAGCCCACCGCAGACGGAGAGCCAGAGGCAAACGCGATCTACAAGCCAAGGCCGGAAGGAGCGAAAGCGCTGAGGATCGCCCCGGAGCCAGAGCCTCATAGCAAGTCCGACCAGGTGCGAGAGCCAGCTACATCGCACGCGATGGTGGATGTCACAGTGGAGCATGAGGGCACGGAGGAAAGCCCTGCCCACTGCACTAACGCTGAGAATGAGCTAGCACTGAGCTCAGAGAAAAAAAATTGATGTATGTAGTGATATGCCCTGTCTTCTGCCATCCTCTGAACCTCCTGTCTGCCCAGAAACCCTTATCTGCTCGGAATCTCCTATCTGCCCTGAACTGTCTGTCTGTCCTGCCACGACCACTGAGGTCGTTCCCCTGTCATTGGCGCTTCCGGTGCAGGGAGTGGCCATATGGTGTGTGTGGGCAGCACACACCGTTCCAGCACCCACTGATAATCTTGAGCTCCCGCCCAGTCTCCCTCTCCCACCATCTCTTCACCAGTCCTCACCACCACCTCTGCTGTCTCCTGTCAGTCCCTCTGCTCACCCTCAGCCCACCATCAGTGATGTGGGAACGCCACGGGTCTGCCCGTCTCCATCGGTGTCATGGCTGGAGGATCCCTTGTCTGTGCCTCCAGCCTCTTAGTCCCAGACTCTGCCTCGGCCCGTCGATCCCAGTGGCTCCACCATGGCTCCTAGCTCCCTCCTCTCCACCATGGCCCGTCAGTCCACCAGCTCTGCCGGGCTCCCTTGTCCCTCCGGCTCCACCTTGGTCCGTCGTCGACCTGCCCTCGCCTCGGGACTACACTCCTCCGGCTGCACCTCATCCCTCCGCCCCTCTGGCTCCGTTGGGCTCCTCCCTCCCTCCGACTTCTCCTTGGTCCTCTGTCACTCCGGCTCCACCGCGTCTTTCCGGATCCCCGCCTGCGCCTCGGTCGCCTGAGTCATCTGCTCTGCCTTGGCCCTCCGGATCTCCTGCGTCACCCTGGCTCATCGGCTCTCCGTCTCTGCCTCAGGCTCCTCTCCCACCTGCTCCGCCGCTGTCGGTTGGCCCCCTGGAGTCGTCAGCCCTTCCACCACCATGGTTCCTCCCTCCATAGGCTCCACCGTGGGCTGTCATATTGGCTGTGGTGTGGGTCCTGCCTGGCTCCTCCTGCTCCTACTCCCTCTTGTCTGCTCCTTGTCTCCTCCCTCCGTCTGATCCTCCCTGGCTCTTCCCTCTATCTGCTCCTCCCTGGCTCCTCCCTCTGTCGTCGCCGCCCTGGTCATCTGCCTGCCTTCCTACCTGCCCTTCACCACCGCCTCGTCCTCCTCCCAAACCCCCTCCCCCTTTGTTCATCCTGCTACGGCGCAAGGTCGCACCTTCCAGGAGGGGGAGTTCTGTCACACCAAATGGACTTCTAGTTTGTTTTCTTCTCTCATGCGTATTTATGGGTACAGAGAGCAGTTGAGATAAATCAGGCAGTTTA
>NW_015660324.1:741-890 GCF_001515625.1 Sinocyclocheilus rhinocerous | reverse complement strand
ATTTAGTGCCTCGCTCCTGTTGCTGTTGTTGGAGCTGGGAGGGATTTATACAGCACCAAGCAGTATGGCTGTATATTCCCTCGGTAGATGGAACGGCCGGCACTTAATAATCATAAACTCCACCAGGGGTGAGCAGTGTTTGCAGACCA
>NW_015660324.1:353-571 GCF_001515625.1 Sinocyclocheilus rhinocerous | reverse complement strand
TGAGCCATGTTTCCGTGAACACAAAAACACAACAGTCTCTTACAGTCCTCTGAGTTGAGCGTAGTAGTCGGATGTAGTCAGTTTATTGTCCAAAGAGCGTCCGCTAGCCAGTATGATGGTGGGGATAGCTAGCTTGTGTGGGCCATTAGCCAGCCTAGCCCGGATACCTCCGCGCTTACCCCTCTTCTGCTTCCTCTCACGCCGCTTGTGGCGCCTCC
>NW_015660324.1:0-207 GCF_001515625.1 Sinocyclocheilus rhinocerous | reverse complement strand
TGCCGACATCGAGCAGAAACTCACGACTGTATGCGCGCTTAGAGAGAGGTAGACGCGATGAAGACGTACAAAAACACTGCGACTCACAAGACAAAAAACACGAAAACACCATTCTGACAGGAGAGAGAGAAGCCGCAGCGTGTGCACACACCGCCATCTTTTAACATGCTGATTGGTTGAGTTCACGCAGCATTGTATTTCAACCAC
>NW_015660323.1:0-1926 GCF_001515625.1 Sinocyclocheilus rhinocerous | reverse complement strand
TCTGATATGTGTTTCAGAATTGGGCGTGGCAAAATGGCTCGATAGTGCCCCTCGAGCTACTTTTCTCGTACACGTACGAAACTCGGTACACACATGTAACACACCGATATCTACAAAAAAGTCTCCTGGTTCAAAATCCGAAACCCAACAGGAAGTCTGTTATTTTGAATTTCCTGTATGATTTTTGGACAGTTTTTGTCATTTTCAGGCCTCGTACTTTAACGAACTCCTCCTACAGTTTTAATCGGTTGTACTTTGACGAACTCCTCCTACAGTTTTAATCGGATCATCTTCAAATTTGGTGAGGGTCATCATAAGGCCTTTGTGACGTTAAATTGCGAAGATCTTGATTTTTCGTCAAGGGCCTTGTCCCTGGCGGCCTGACAAAGTTTGATGTTTTGCCATGAAACAGGAAGTTGCTGTAACTCAGGCATGCAGTGTCCGATCTGCCCCAAACTTCACACGTTTGATAGGTGTTATGTCCTGAACAAATACACATGCCCAAATTCAGTTATAGTCATAGCGCCACCTGCTGGACACAGGAAGTGTCATGGATAACACTCTTATGGACTCCTAGGAACATATTAAAAAGCGTCAACAAGTGTTAAATAAGCTGGCAATATGCTTGAAACATACTATAACATACTAGCAACACTTAGCTAAGTGCTAAAGCATGCTATTATTGCAGTGAAACAAGAAGTTACTGTAACTCAGACATGCTAATGCAGTGAAACAGGAAGTTACTGTAACTCAGGCATGCAGTGTCCAATCTGCCCAAAATTTAACAAGTTGGATAAGACTCTTGTCCTGAACACATCTACATGTATTTATTCGGTTATAGTCATAGCGCCACTTGTTGGCAACAGGAAGTGACATGTTTAACACTGTTATGGACTCCTAGCAACATATTAAAAAGCGTCAGCAACTGTTATATTGGCTGGCCACATGCTAGAAACATGAAAAAACATGCTAGCAACAGTTAGCTAAGTGTTAAAGCATGCTAGTAATGCAGTGAAACAGGAAGTTACTGTAACTCAGGCATGCAGTGCATAATCTGCACCAAATTTAACATGTTTGATAAGAGTCCTGTCCTCAACACATCTACATGTCCATATTCGGTTATAGTCATAGCTCCCCCTGCTGGCAACAGGAAGTGACATGTTTAACACTGTTATGGACTCCAAGTAACATTTAAAAATTCGTCAGCAACTGTTACATAGGCTGGCAATATGCTAGAAACATACTAAAAAATGCTAGCAACACTTAGCTAAGTGCTAAAGCATGCTATTAATGCAGAGAAAGAGGAAGTTACTATAACTCAGGCATGCAGTGTCCAATCTGCCCGAAACTTAACTTGTTTGATGACTGTCCTGGCCTGAACACATCTACATGCAAAGATTCAGTTTTAGTCATAGCGCCACCTACTGGCAACAGTAAGTGTCATGGTTAACACTGTTATGGACTACTAGGAACATATTAAAAAGCACCAGCAAGTGTTAAATAGGCTGGCAACATGCTAGAAACATACTAAAACATGCTAGCAACACTTAGCTAAGTGCTAAAGCATGCTATTAACACCATCAAAGAGGAAGTTGTTGTAACTCATGCATACAGTGTCCCATGAAACAGGAAGTTTTTGTAACTCATGCATGCAATGCCCAATCAGCCCCAAACTTCACACGTTTTATAAGAGCCCTGGTCTGAACACATCTAAAAGCCAATATTCAGTTTTCTAATTATAGCGCCACCTGCTGGTAACAGGAAATGACTTGTTTCGCAGTACCTTTAACATGCAATGTCTGATCTGCCCTAAACTTCACATGTTTGATAAGAGTCCTCGCCTTAACACATCTTAAGACCGATATTCCGATATAATCATAACGCCACCTACTGGCAACAGGAAATGACTTGTTTTACACTAACTTA
>NW_015660322.1:0-597 GCF_001515625.1 Sinocyclocheilus rhinocerous | reverse complement strand
GATCAATCTCATATCACAATAAACATTAGTTTGAATATCTGCTGAAGAAAGCGTTATCTTTGTCGTAATGTTAATATCCTTTCATCTGTTAAGGCTGATTTTGCTGCTCAGTGCATTTGTTGCGTCAAGCTCAGATCATTCTCATATCACAATAAACATAAGTTTGAATATCTGCTGAGGAAAGCCTTATCTTTGTCGTAATGTTAATATCCTTTCATCTGTTATTTTTATTTTTCAAAGTAAAAGTCTTCACTGCTGACTCACTCATAAAAACAGTCTATTGTCGCCATCTAATGGCGGAACAATATAACTAAAATCACCATCACGAACACGCACTGTTTCTCAATACTAAACACTATTATTAAATACTATTATTTATTTATATAAAATATTATTTGAGTAATAATATTTAATAAACAACAACAGCAACAACAGCCATCATAAAAGTTGCTTGGCAATTCAGTCAAAAGTACAAAGGCAGCGCTCTGATATACAGCATTGAATTTATATAAACATGCGAATTTGCTAAACCTATCTTCTCTGGAAAACATAATAGATTAATGAGACCAAAGACAACCGTTAGGTTTACCCATAACG
>NW_015660321.1:0-811 GCF_001515625.1 Sinocyclocheilus rhinocerous | reverse complement strand
ATGCAATACTTTTAAATATGAAACCAAACCACCAGTAGATGACGGACGGTAAATGACTGTTTTAATGAGCGAGTTATTAGTCATTTATTCAAATGGCTGATTCATTCAAAAACGAGGCAAGTGACTACTATCTTTATGAATGGGTTACTGAATCATTGACTCACTTGATTCGTTCAAAAATGTGGATTCATTCAGTATCGAAACACCGCTGTGTTGCTCGGAGACACAAAAAAGTTCTGCTGTGGCTTTGATTGAAACTTCGTCAGCGAACTTTACCAAAAACAGTCAATAATGTATTAACAAATTGTGAACTTTGTGTCTGTTTAACTCCCAATGAAGAACTTCCACGCCGACGACATGTTTACATGCGGATGTGAGCATAAGTGTGCCATCAAAACGGACCGGCTGTGAGATGAGGTGTGTTGGATTTGAAGCAGCAGCGCGCAGACCGATCAGACATCAAAGTACCGCAAGAGACATTAACACAAAACTTTAATGTTAGGTGGGATTAATCCCGATTAATCGCGATTCATTTCTGAAAAAGTGTGTGATTAATTAGTTAATTTTTTTAATAGATTGACAGCACCAATACAGTCGTGGTCAGAATTATTGGCACCCTTGGTAAATATGATCAAATAAGGCTGTGAAAATACAGCTCCATTGTTAATCATTTTGATCTTTTATTTAAAAAATTCACATAAATCTAACCTTTCATTGGAGAAAAATAATTTTAAATGGGGGGAAATATCATTATGACATAAATGTGTTTCTCTAATACACATTGGACACAATTAACGGCACCCTTTTATTC
>NW_015660320.1:0-970 GCF_001515625.1 Sinocyclocheilus rhinocerous | reverse complement strand
AATGTGTACAAGGCTATCTGACTAAAACATGCAAAAGGACAAGACGGCAGAAACAGTCAAATTACAAAATGTAAAACAAAATGATTTCCTTTTACACATTTACATTCAAGTAATAACTGCTGTTAGTGATAAGGCTGGGCACATATTTAATGCAAAAACATTTGAGCAGACAGTAATTGATCAGACAAGTGTCACTCATTCAGAAGATGAATACAAGTGTCACTCGTTCAGAAGATGAATCTCTGTCATCAGCTGTGTTTCAGCCAAGCCCAGGCCCGGTTCTACAGGGGTTCAAACGATAGCAAAAGCACCCTCACGTGAAGCTGTAATAATAGCATACTGCAGATCTGGCAAACTATCACCCGGACATCTCCAAGCTCTGGTTCATCAGACTCCTCCTGAACAAATCAGAGAGAGAGAGATTTATAACCAACTAATCTAAATCAAGTTAATTTTTTTTTAAATCTATTTTTATATTTTATCACTTCCATTCAATTAAATACCGCAGGTTCAGTGGAAAGAAAAGTATATGCTAGTTATTCGAAGATTGAAGAATTTGAAGATTACATGAACTAGAAGATATTATACTGTTAAAGGATTAGTTCACTTCTAGAATAAAAATGTCCTGATAATTTACTCACCCTCGTGTCATCCAAGATGTTCATGTCTTTCATCAGGAAATTTTTATTCTGGAAGTGGATAATCCAAATAATATATAGTCATATTAATTTTGTTTAGGCCAGAAAGCAAGGTAAGGAATTAGATCTTTTTAACAGATGATCACAAATCTGAGCAGGTGCTGGGTAATGTTCCCTCTAATTTTATTTCTTGCTGAGCAAAGCTTTTCTCTATTGGGAAGATATTTCGGTCACCTGAGCAAAAACATTCTTTAAACCAGACTTGCACAGCGCACACAAAAAAGTGAGTAACTTTTAACTTTAATGTGCTGTTTATATTTGATTTGACCCTT
>NW_015660319.1:0-1131 GCF_001515625.1 Sinocyclocheilus rhinocerous | reverse complement strand
GTGAAGCCAATATTCAAAGATTTTGACACTTTTTGGGGGTTATATGAATTTCTTAGAATTTCTGTTGATTTTAATTCTAGTTCCTGTTTGCTACCTCAGTTTTATGCTTTTTTTAAATTCAGTAATTGAACTGAAATTTAATTGGAATTAATTAAATTTAAATTCTGCATGGATCACACCCATGGCGGCTTTCTCTGACCATGACTGTCTTAGTTAAGCGTCCAGCTTCGCCTGCAGACGATAAGAGTGTCTTCTCACGCTCTCCTGCTCAATGACTCGAGGAAGGTGTCATTTCTCAGATTGTTCCCGGCGGCGGTCTGCGGAGGAGAATAGAATGTTTGAAACAGACTGTTCAATTAGGCGCGTGCTGCTGTGAAATTGCCTCCAAACGATAAGCCTTTATTATATCTGCCTCGAGCCGTGCATCAAACGCACGTGCACAAGCAAACAAGATGTGCAAGGCCTTTCTATCGTACAGTCAGCTCCTGCTGTATTAGTAGTAGTGTTTTAATTTTGTCAGGTGTTTTAATTTAAATTTTAGATTTTATTATATTTAGTCAACCTGTACTGTTTTTTTGTTTAATTAGAGGGGTGGTTGACTGTTTTTTATTTTTCTAGGCTTGATTGTGTTTATGGGGTGCAGTCTAACATGTGTTAATGCTTTGTTTTTTTAAAAACGCATTATTTTTCACATAATTTACCTTTATTTTACACCGCTCTGTCCCTTCTCTGATGAATGCTCTGATGATTTCCTGCTTTTATGAAGCCCCTCCCTCAGAAATGCGCGATGGGCTCTGATTGGTTAGCTGTGGCCCAGTGTCTTGTGATTGGCTAAACCGCCTAGTGCAGTCCAGAAACGCCACGCCCCCCAAACGTCACGTTTGTATTGTAAACAATGGCATCCTCAATATTGCTTATCAATTTGAGCCTGATTGAGACCCAGAGAATATTAGTGATTTTGACGCGCACCCCTAGTTTTGACGGCATGGCAACAACTCCACCCCTAGTTTTGACGGCATGGCAACAACTCTTCCTCTTCTCTACAACATGGCCCCGCCCCCTTTGTTGCATGTCCACGGGGGCGGAGTTTATGTAAATTTCTGGGTTTGTGATGTCACCAACCCAGGAAGT
>NW_015660318.1:1458-2058 GCF_001515625.1 Sinocyclocheilus rhinocerous | reverse complement strand
CATCTTCACAGTCAGTTTCAATTACGTTAGAAACTTACAACTTCAAACACAACAGATCTAATACAACTCTGCCACCACACTGTGTCGGGTTAATTCAATTACTTTAGAATCTTAACAGAATTATAAGAGACCAACAAGAAGTTTCAGTTACTTTAGAAACTTTAAACTTAAGCACTTTGCTTCAGTTACTTTAGAAACAATGATTCCAATACAGCTCTGCCACCACACTACGTCTGGTTAATTCAGTTCCGTTAGAATTTTAAAGAGAATTATACGAAATAAAGAACTCCTCCTGCTAATAAGAACTCCTCCTGCTAATACTGAATAAACTTCTCTTCTATCCTTACAATTTCTTTTCTAGATTTTTTAAACGAAGGGGTTTCCCTGACAAATCCAGCAAAAAAAAAGAAACCGCTTTTCTTACCCTTTCCCTGCTTTTTGGAAATCCCTGCGCTGGGTGGCTCGCCAATGTAAGAAAAATGATGAAGACGATGAAGATCTCGATGAAGATGTTTATTGCAGCATAGTAGTGACAAAGTACATGTAGTACCTTGGGTTCAACAGAGTCAGAATGAACCCCGAACATCCTAAGCTCAAACA
>NW_015660318.1:0-1081 GCF_001515625.1 Sinocyclocheilus rhinocerous | reverse complement strand
GGTCGAGCCAGTCTATACTTCCTTACACCACTGTCCAAACAAAACAAAAAAAACATGTTTTTTTTAAATAGTTTGTGGCAGTGTGAAATGACCATAATGCTGTATGTTAGGTGTGAGATTCATTAAACTTGGTTTGCTATAATATATCTATTCATAAGTGCACCAGTGTGAAGCATAATTCCCTGCACATTTGCTGTATATCCATAAAGTTATATATTTGTCATATTATTCTTTCAGTGGTTAACTAACTGATTAAGACAGTCTCTAGCTGCCACCTACTGGTATAACAATGTAACCTGCAATGAAAGAAGCCCAGGCATGATATTGCTAGCTTGAAAGATCAAAGACAATTTTTAATATAACTCCGACTGGATTCATCTGAAAGAAAGTCATATACACCTAGGATGCCTCAGGGGTGAGTAAAACGCAGCCTAATTTTCATTTTTGGGTGAAATAACCCTTTGAGGGCGTGATTAGCTGATGTATTATTGTGGGAGCATGTGATTAGTTGATGAATTGTGTGCATGGTTAATGATGGCTCTTAAATATTTAAATGCAATGTGTTGAATGCCTACTAAGACTATATTTGTGCATAATGTTTTGACCCTGGATGCTTACAGAAGGATAATCTTTTATTTATGTGCCAGAAACATCATGAGCATTCATAATTTTTGTTGGTTCATGCTGAACTGGTGTTGATAAATGCACTCTTTATATTAATAAGTCAGTTCAATTGATATTGTCACGGTTTTTAAGTTGCATTGTCTGGAGATTTTTACATTTTTTCAGTGTCCAATTTCTGTTTGATTTATTATGAAGGGGCAAATTATAATCTATATAAAATGAAAACATTTACATATATGTAGATTTAATTTATTTACATACAGTTTGAGTAAACTGGAATATATGCTGTGAAAAGATGTTTAAGTTTATTTACTTATTTGCGATGTACAGTAAAAAGGAGCATTAATTGAATATTTGAAAGTTTTTAAAATATATTTACATTTATGTGAATCTAATATATTTACATATACACATGTAATATGTTAACAAATATTAGAAATTAATATATGGACATATA
>NW_015660317.1:0-1031 GCF_001515625.1 Sinocyclocheilus rhinocerous | reverse complement strand
CAGGGAACCATGGTTACATAAGTAACCTGAGACGTTTTTCCTGTTCAGTGACCACTGCGATTTACATACAAACATACAGAATTTGCAAGTAAACTTATGATATAATGCCCTGTTTACACATAGGTATAAAAAGTATGCCTAGGAGATCAGAAGAATAATATTACTCTTATCTCATCTTTTATCTTTCTGACTGGTCAGAAATCTCCTGTCAGATACTGTGGCGCTGTTCTCTAGGCAGCAGGTGGTGCTCTATTACTGACCTATTAATTATACTCTGTATAAACACAGTGAAGTCAAAAGTTTCTACAGAGGACAAGCCTGCTGTTTAGTACTCTGATACAGTTCTTTTGGAGTGAAAGTTGATTGTAATCTCTTTTTACTGTAATCATACACTGTAACGGTGGTGGCCCGCCCAAGTTAAATTGCAGTATTTAAGGTAAGTAATTAAATTGTTCGGGCGCCAGACAAGGCAAAGAATCCAAAAATTTGCCAAGTCAAAAGAGTTATTTTTTTTTATTCTATCAATTCCCGGTAAAGCTCAAAAAACCCACGATACATAAATTGCCACCTGCACACTAACACACAAGAAAAATACGAATCAATTAAATAGCACCCTTCACAAAAACTTTTCTTTTTAAGTCAGCAGACTATTATTTAATTATATGCACAAAAAAACTCATTGAGAAAGAGGCTTTCCACATGCTTTTCCACTTGTTCAATTCAATCTAGACAAGATCAACAAGTACATTGAGAATAAAACGGCAGAGTCCTCTGTTCACAAAAACACAAAAAAAACGAAACAGTTTACCTTTAAATTCAACTCGGAAGAACAGTCTTAAAATTCAAAGTTTCAGTTTTTCACACCCAACAACAACAACGACAACAAAAAACAAAAAGAGAAAATAATTCCCCTAGCATTAATCCCGTTAGGTGTGTGCGTTGTATGTGTGGGCGAGTCTTCGTGCCGTGTGGGGGTGTATGCGTGTGGGCAGCGCCTGCGTGCAACAGGCAGCGTCTGAGCGGCCAACCAA
>NW_015660316.1:0-673 GCF_001515625.1 Sinocyclocheilus rhinocerous | reverse complement strand
TCCCTTAAAGTAAATGCAATGCATGTTTCCTCACCCAAACAGCGATGCAGTTGTAAAAGATGTGGGAAAACGAACCACACAGATGAGGACTGCTAGTACAAAGATCAAGCCTGCCATTCATTTAGAAAGAAAGGCCACATCGGACGCGTGTGCAGAAATAAAAGAAACTTTGAAAGAGAAAGAAAGCATGAGAAAAAGTTTTTAAGCCACGTAAAAGACAGAGTAAAAATGATAAGAGACGGGTACATCATCTGGATGCTGGAGGAAAACAAAGTGCTGAGTCGAGTACAGATACAGAGAAGGAAATGACACTGTATATGATAACCAAAAGAGAGCAACTCGCACACATTCGTATAACTCCAGAAACTGAGGGAAAAATGATTGAGATGAAATTGGATACAGGTGCTGCAGTGTCCCTAATTTCAAATGAAAACTATGCTAATGACTTGCAGCATATTCCACTGCAGCCGACCGACATCTTAAAAACATACACTGGAGAAGCACTAGCACCAGTAGGGGTCATCAACGTAGCAGTAAAATTAAATAAATCAGTCTGCACGATTGCCAATGTATGTGGTTAACAGTGATGCCCAACCATTATTTGGTAGAGAATGGCTGAGATCTATACAACTTAACTGGCAAGACATAAAAACAGTCAAGCATGGAGTTGCAG
>NW_015660315.1:0-1354 GCF_001515625.1 Sinocyclocheilus rhinocerous | reverse complement strand
AAAAAGAACAAAGATGGCGGCGCGCATAGACGCAGTGGCTTCTACAGCTCCAGCTAACGGTACTACTTTCTGTGTAAATGTTTGTCGTAGTTACTGTAACCGAGGCTTCAGCTCAGTTAGTCTCTCTCACTGTTACAACCGTGGAACCCTTATGGTAACCGAGGCTTCAGCTCAGTTAGTCTCTCTCACTGTTACAACCGTGGCACCCTTATGGTTCTGGGCTCAAAGAACAATGGTGGAATACCGGAATCAATAAGAGAATTATTACGTGGCCTAGGATTACTAAGCAGACAAAAGCTCACCACGGTGTCGCACGATCCAGCTATCCGGGGACGGAGGCACCGCAAGCGGTGCGAGAGAAACCGGAAGCGAGGCAAATGAGTCGGGGTCTGCTGGAGGCTAAAAGATAATCATAGCCGACCAGCTCTTCCGTCAGTACTACTGGCTAATGTACGCTCTCTGGATAACAAAATGGACCACCTCAGACTCCGAATGACCACCCAGTCTGAAACAAAAAACTGCTGTGTGTTTATCTTTACGGAAACATGGCTGCAGAGCAACATCCCCGACACAGCCATCCAGCTACAGGGGCTAACATAGTTCCGTGTGGATAGGATCACTGAGACCTCCGGTAAGAGCAGAGGTGGTGGACTCTGTGTTTATATAAACAATGACTGGTGTGTTAATACCTCTGCAATCGCTACCCACTGCTCACCACAGACAGAGTTTTTGGTGGTGAAATGCCGGCCGTTCTATCTACCGCGGGAATTCACAGCTATTATCATAATAGCAGTGTATATCCCTCCCAGTGCTAATGCTAGTACCAATGCTAACGAGGCGTTGCACGAGCTTCACAGCGCCATCAGTGAGCAACAAACAGCCCACCCAGATGGATTTTGCATTATTGCCGGGGATTTCAACCATGCGAACTTGAAAACTGTTGCACTAAAGTTTCACCAGCATGTCAATTTTGTGACAAGAGAAGACAATATGCTGGATTTATTTTACACAAACGTCCGTGACTCACAAAAAGCCATCCCCCGCCCCCACCTGGGTTGGAAGGGCCTCTCAGGTCAGCAAGAGCTCAGCTTTCCAAGGCCATCAGGAAAGCAAAACGCCAGTATGCACAGAAAATTAACAACCACTTCTGTGATACTAAGGGCGCCAGACGCATGTGGCAGGGCATCCAGGCCCTAACAGATTGTAAAATCACACCACATGCCAACATCAGTGACACCCACCTCTCTGACTTGTTGAATGATTTCTATGCACGGTTTGAAGCTCTGAATGACACACAGGCACTTAAAATCATGCCCACTCCTGAGGAGCAGGTGCTCTGTCTGGCTTCAGCTGA
>NW_015660314.1:0-457 GCF_001515625.1 Sinocyclocheilus rhinocerous | reverse complement strand
CAGAACTCTTTGTGTGTTTTAGAGTTTAAGCCGACCACGTCCTCCTACCTGCTCTTTGGCATGACATGCATGACATCTATCACAGCATTTCTAAACAATGTTGCCATTAATGGGTCTCCTTCTGGATTCCCATCAGTCTCTTGCTTCCATCTTTTCAGCTGTCTCTGGACATATGTGGTTGGATTTTCTGTTTCCCCCAGCTGTTCTCCCTTTAATGATTTAGGGTCCAGTCTGATCGGGTACTCAGCACGCAGTGCCTGCCACACTGCTGGACGGAATGCATCAAAAACAGTTCCATCCATGTAGTGAGAGTCCACAGCTCTGTCCAGATTGGATGCTTGAAGAATTTCTTCCATTTTTGCCCCTCCTAAAATCTTTGCCAGCAGTGCTTTAATGTCCCCCACAGCTAAACGTTTGCCCATAGTTTCTTCTTCAAACACCTTAATCCACTTCCCAG
>NW_015660313.1:0-1078 GCF_001515625.1 Sinocyclocheilus rhinocerous | reverse complement strand
TTAAGTTAACTGCCAAGTTTGTGTAGCGTTCAGGACGTGCTGCGCATGCTTTACAGCCTGAAATTTCTCGAAGACGCCATTTTCTTTGACTCGTCATGTGGAGAGGCGAGGCCAGTGTCAGTCTTTATTTAACCAGCTAAAACGGTCTATCAGTTATCTCATAATTAAAATATCACTGTCACGCAGTCCTAAGAAGTGCTCAGTGTAAAGTGTAATGTAGTTAGACAGGGGTTTTCAAAGTTGTGGAGCCAGAGATACCTGACAGGGGAGAAAATATTTTAATTACAAGTTAGTGTGGGAGGGAGTAACGTTAACAGACATGTTTAAACCGTCCCCATTTGATTGTATAATCTCTCTTTAGTAATACAACACACATTTTCCTTAAAATACATGAGGCATGAGAAATTTATCTATAGAAACCTTGAAGTGCCCACTTTTAATGTGTTTTTATTTATTTGTTTTTAAATTATTATTATTGTTATTATTTATTTATTTTTATTATTATTATTATTATTATTTTTCACAAAAACACTTGAAAATGCACACATTTAATTATAGACATTATAGTCTACATGTAATATAGAGCGGCCCTTTGGATAGAGCTGGAAAGGCCGCCAAAACTGGCAACTACGCAGTGAGTCAGTGTCATGGATGTAAGGGCAGGGCAAGTTTAAATATCTTTGATATATTTCCATCTTGTAATGCTGCTGTTTTGGTTTTTTGGTTTTAGAGCATCAGCTTGAGGGAGATGCTCTTGTGGAGGCCATTTCACTTCTTGCTCATACAGGAGTTGAAGAAACCATTTTTGAAAAGATGAGACAGACATTTCGCTATCGCCAGGAACTTGTTCACAATGCAGATACAGCAACAAATATTCTAAAAACCTTTCCAAGGTTTTTAGACACCAAAGGATTGGTGAGTAATACTTAAAATGATTGAATGTTGCTTTAAGTGCATGTGTAAGTGTCTAATGCTGACAAATATTTTCAAGGTGAACCAAGACTTTGTTCTTCTGTTCGATTTGGACACATCTTCCAAGCTCTTGGAAAGGTGGGATGGAACCTTTAAGCCAAAAATC
>NW_015660312.1:326-1161 GCF_001515625.1 Sinocyclocheilus rhinocerous | reverse complement strand
CGCAAGTCCTAATGCATCACTTGTATTATCAACGTGAATGTTAAACATCTACATCTACCTCATACACAATCCCTCTCCGTACACTCGGGCCATTTTCAGTTAAATTTTCACCTGCTAGAGACTTGTCCATCGGCCCGGATCCATCTGCCGCACCCGGCCTGGATGCCTGTGTACTCACTTTTAGATTCTGGGCCGAATCAACCGGACCAGATGCAACAGCCGTAACTTGCCGACACTGCCACATCCAAGCCAGACTCGCCAGACCTAGCCCAGTTTCATTTCTATATCTACTGTACTGTTCATTAATATTTCATTTAAAATTGATAACGTTACCTAGACAAAACGTTTACTTTCATTTTAATTATATCGATTAGAATAACAATTACAGCAAAAAACAGCAGTTATACAATAAGTGTAGACAAAATATTTAACACATTTTGCAAAATGACCCATGCATTTACTTGAATGAATGAGGCATTTATATGTACACTCGGACTGTAACATTTAATAAATAAAGGTTAAAACGTTAACAATTTAAAAGGTGCTTTGAAAAACACATTGGTAAATGGCAAAGTTTTTGAATTAAACATCTTGTACTTGGTAAAATAATTGAAATAATTATTACCTAACTGTTACTATGAATAATTTTTAAAGGTAATCAGTGAATACTGTTCTTGGTTGTTGCTCATTGTGGCTCATTGTGCAGCATGTCTTTCCACATCTTATTCTAGTGAGTTCTTTGCTTGGGAGCTTTCATTTCTTCACCTGTAAAGAGCAAATAATGCACAAGTATCTATTACTAAAGGTCTAACTGAATGCACCAAACTGAATGAAA
>NW_015660312.1:0-223 GCF_001515625.1 Sinocyclocheilus rhinocerous | reverse complement strand
ACTTATTATTATTTACCCATTTAATTCTAGCACATTAAGTGGCTGTGTCCAGTATGATTGAAATTTAAAGTGTGTATCATCCTAATTAAAGAGATAGTTTACCCAAAAATGAAAATCATTTACTCCCTTTATGTCGTATACACGTGACAAACCTCTGGGTTTTGATTACCAGCATTCTTCAAAGTTCTGCAGAAAAACAAAAGTCAGGGGTTTGAAAAAAAAA
>NW_015660311.1:1007-1275 GCF_001515625.1 Sinocyclocheilus rhinocerous | reverse complement strand
CTTGACGATGTTGTGTCCTAAAATGCCTTGAAGACTCGAATACAGACGTTTGTGATTCTTAGTGATTCGCCCGCGAGCATACGCATGTGAAGTGCAGATGCCGATGTGGGAGAGGTGGGTCTGACTCTGGGCTACTTTTACACTGTTGCCATGGGTTATAATGCAAGTTAGCAGTTCTAAATTCACATTAAACCACAGCTTCATGGGTTTTTTTTGCTCTAATTTATTTTTGGTTTTGTGCTGGTATTGGTATATTTTGCATGCTAGT
>NW_015660311.1:0-838 GCF_001515625.1 Sinocyclocheilus rhinocerous | reverse complement strand
GTGACGTAGCAAACCGAGGGCTGTTTCAAACCGCATTTCTGGGACTGCCATTAGGAAACTACAGTTTTAAGAAGAAAATGCTCAGCAATGGTGTTGATTAATGGATTGGCACATGGCTTGTCTAACAGCATATTAAAAACCACATAGACAAATAAACAACATAAAAAACTTGATTTTCACTACAGGGGGAGTTTAATATTTAGTTGAATATTTATGACAATAAACTATAACTTCACAGCTAAATATAAACTATCATATTAACATTTAATCATTGAGAACTTCTATATGAATTTGTGTGTGGGGTGTGGGTGCTGAAAAACTAGCACTATGGGAACTGTCCGGTCTCTCCACGCTCCTTCTGTAAAGTAAACAGATTGGCTGATGTTACAAACGGTTATTACAAAATGCCTATAAAATAATTTGTGTGGCTATGCCAAAAAATGTATTAGGATCTGTGCTGTGAGTTCTACAAATATTACATTACTCAAGAGTCAAAGGTAGTTCACAAAAGTTATACAGTAGGATGGTTCAAGAATACACTGTAAAAGGAGTACACCTGAAAATGAAAACTTAGAAAATAAGGTAAATGCTGTATCAAAATGCTGTAGATGCCAAACTCATTTGACTTGGCATATGCTACTTTCATTGACAAGCTACTTTCATAGCAGCATTAAGAAAAACGTCTTCTGAAGCATCATTAGATTATGAAAAATTTAAACATTCAAATAATAAATTTTCATCACGTCATTTCTAAAAACAAATTTTTAGGTCAATATAAATTATACATCTTGATTATACACATGCACACTACTGGAAATACGTCATAATAGGGTAGTTA
>NW_015660310.1:0-918 GCF_001515625.1 Sinocyclocheilus rhinocerous | reverse complement strand
CTGATCCCTGAAGGGAGTAGTGGGAACCTTGGGCACATAGCCGAGGCTCTAGGAACTCTAGAACTCTAGGCACGAGTCGTCGACCGAAAACGCGTGCAGGTTACCCTCTTCTGCAGGTCCCCTACCCTCTTGATGGAGGCCAATGCCAGCAGGAGCAAAGTCTTCATCGAAAGAAATTTCAGCTCGACCGTCTGCAAAGGCTCAAATGGGCCCTGCTGTAGTGCTGTGAGCACTAGAGTCAGGTCCCAAGAGGGTATAGAGGGGGGCCGTGGAGGATTTAGCCTTCTCGCCCCCCTAAGGAACCTGATGATCAGGTCATGCTTCCCCAGCGGCTTCCTTCTTTCTACGGCCGTGGTTAGCAGCGATTGCAGCGACATAAACTTCGAGGGTGGAGGGAGACAGCCCTCGCTCCAACACTTGCTGCAAAAAGGACAGCACGACTCTGATCGGGCATCTTCGGGGGTCTTCTCAGTGATAAGAACACCACTCAACGAACAGGTTCCACTTCAAAGCTTTAATGTGTCTCGTAGACGCTGCTCTCGCTGAAGTGATGGTGTCAACTACCTCTTAGGGTAGGTCACTTAGAACCTCCGCGTCCCGCGCAGGGACCAGACATGAAGTTTCCAGAGGTCTCGATGCGGGTGCCACAGGGTGCCCCATCTCTGATTCAGTAGATCCTTCCTCAGAGGAATCGGCCAAGGAGGGTCTGTCACGAAGAGCATGAGTGCCGGGAGCCAGGTCCGGGTGGGCCAATAGGGCGCCACTAACAGGACCTGCTCCTCGTCCTCCCTGACCTTGCACAGTGTCTGTGCAAGAAGGCTCACTGGGGGAAACGCATAATTGCGAAGGCCCCGCGGCCAGCTGTGTGCCAGGGCATCCAAGCCAAGTGTTCCCTCGGTCAGGGAGTAGAACAACTGG
>NW_015660309.1:0-810 GCF_001515625.1 Sinocyclocheilus rhinocerous | reverse complement strand
AAACTCTTCCCGCACTGATCACAAGTGTATGGTTTCTCTCCAGTAGGAATGCTCAAGACTTGTTTTGCGAGTGAAACTGTCTCCACACTGTGTGCAGGTGAAAGATTTCTTGACTCTTATTTTCTTTATATCTTTCTGTTTGGTTTGAGAGCAACTCAAAGGTTTTTCTCCAGTTTTGACATGAGTTTTCTCCTCATCTTCACTCAATTCATTATTGTCCTTGTTTTCTTTATTCAACTCTGAAATAAAAGTAAAAATAGTCAATTTTCAGTAACTGTCAGTAACCCTGATGTAACAGTGTAAAGTAAACAATTGCTATACAAATTTAGGTAAAATTGATGCACTTTTATAAATTATACGTCCCGAACCTTTCCATGAATGAGGTCATTGATCTTCCAATTATTATTTTTAAAACATTATAGGCACAAATCCCATTTTTATATAGGGATAACCATTAAATAAGTTGGATCAACTACACAGTTATCTAACATAAATATTATTGAACAGTACCCTATTACAACAAATCTAAAACTGCTTGAAGCTTTATAACCTTCTGCATTATTAATGAAGAATGAAGAAAAACACCAACCTGTTTGTTCATCAGTATCTTCAGTGTGTTTCATTCTGCAGGGTTTGTGGGAGGGGTTTCACTGATGATGTAATTTTTGTGGGAGGAGCTTCACTGAACATGAATTTCTGTGTGGAAGAAGCAGATTTGCCAAAACATTTTTTTTTACTAATCTACACATTAAAGCATTTATGTAAGTGTTAGAAAACACTCTCTGTCTGTATTGGTTCCAGATGTTTTCA
>NW_015660308.1:0-599 GCF_001515625.1 Sinocyclocheilus rhinocerous | reverse complement strand
TGATGGTCACCTGCGATCCAGTGTCCCAGAGCGCCTGCATAGGCATGCCTTCTAAGAAGCAGTCAACCATACAACTTGGACCAATGAGGTTCTCCAATCTCGCTTTATGTCGCAAGGGTATGTGGTTGGTGTAGGTGGTAGCTCTAGCATGCTCTGTTTTCCCTCTTTGTATGTGGTTGGCGTAGGTGGTAGCTCTAGCATGCTCTGTTTTTCCTCTTTGCTCTAGCTCCGCCTCCAGCTGTTTAATCCTTTGCCGCAGGAGCTCTTGAGTTTTCTCTTGTGATCCACTGTAACCCAAGATGGAGGCTGAGCTGTCTGGTCTCATGGAATGAACAGATATTTTTACATCGCTCCTACCTTCTTCTGGATTCTTTGGCGCTCTACAGCCCCGGGCAGCATGACCCACAACTCCACATCTGAAGCAGTGTTCACATCGATTCTCTTCACCTTTCTCCTGACACGCTCGGCATCCCTTTCTGTAGCTGGATCTTCCTTTTGTCATACGTTCCGGAGGGTTGTTTTGGTTTTTCTGGAGTTCTGCAACTTCCTCTCTTAGGAGTTTAACCATCTCATATAACCCTGTTTCCCTCTGCCCCTCC
>NW_015660307.1:0-561 GCF_001515625.1 Sinocyclocheilus rhinocerous | reverse complement strand
GACATGTAGGGAGCAGCAACTGTTGGCATTCCCCATTGAACACATTGTCAATTGTTCTGTACATCAGCCCTTCTTTCTCTTGGATCCTGTCCCACTGCTTAAACAACATCCTCAACGGTCTGGACAAGTGCTTTCTCTCACGATTTGTGGGTTTCCTCTTCTTGTCCCAGAAACTCTTGAGCACACTGATGGTCGGATCTGCCTCCTGAAACTGACGAAGCTCATCCTTTGTGTATCCAGGTAATGTTGGGGTATTCTCCATGGGTCCCCCTCCAGTCTCTCTATCCTCTATGGCTGCATGTAACAGTCCTATTTCTCCCTCTCTAGGACTCGCCACTAGCCCTGCCAGGTCAACTTCCAGTGCAGTCCCTGTACGAAGCCCACTGCAAATAGCCACACAGCCATCGTACTCTGAATCCTCAGTTACCACCTCCATCGCCTCCAGTCCTGGTCTTCTAGAGAGAGCGTCAGCTGCCGTGTTACACCGGCCAGGGCGGTACTGGACTTTGAAATCGACGCAAGCTGTGCAGCCCACCTCTGTTCAATGGCACCCAGCTTAGC
>NW_015660306.1:0-866 GCF_001515625.1 Sinocyclocheilus rhinocerous | reverse complement strand
CAGAACTTCACTATGGCTTTCACAATGGTCGGAGTCTTTAGTGAAGGTAGAGGAATGGCTTCAGGGAACCTAGTAGCAGAACACATCAGCGTTAACAGATATGAGTGTCCAGATTTAGTGGCAAAGGACGGACCGAAACAATCAATAACTAGCTTCTCAAATGGTTCACTCATTACAGGAATGGGTTTCAAGGGAGCTGGAGAAATAACCTGGTTTGGTTTTCCAGCAACCTGACACTCATGACACGATCGACAATGCTGGGTAACAGCAGACTTCATTCCGGGCCAGAAGAAATGTTTAAGAAGATTATGGTAGGTCTTCTTAATACCCAAATGTCCGGACAGCTCATGGTCATGCCCCACGCTCAGTACATGTTCTCGATATGACTTAGGAACAACTACTTGGAACACAGAGCTCCAATCTTGCTTTAAGCTCTCAGGTCTCCACTTACGCATTAGCACTCCGTCGTCAATAAAGTACGCAATTTTCTGGTCAGCCATCTCAGCTTTGTCAACCGCTGCAGAAAAACAGGACTTCAAGGTATCATCAGCATTTTGTGCCTCCAACTGTCTCTTGTCAAATGGGAAATCGAACTTAGGTTCCAGCTTCAAATTTTGTATAGGCCTACAAGCTTCCACATTCGTGTCTTCAGTGTCACCAACATTTGAATTCATGAATGAATCCGAGAGATCAGTCTCACTGTCGAATTTACGAGCCTGTGCACGAGTAACAACACATGAGTGAAATACGCTGGGAAATTTTTGAATTAACACATCATCCGGAGATACACTAGGGACTTCAGTAACTTCAGGAAGACAAATAACTTTACTTCCAGCCAAATCATTCCCAAGAATTAGAGCTACACC
>NW_015660305.1:426-527 GCF_001515625.1 Sinocyclocheilus rhinocerous | reverse complement strand
TGTCAGTGAACTACGGCTCTGTGTAGTAAATGCTGCTCCATCTGGGAGCTGATCTACTGATTATACTGATTACAGAACCGGCTTTACTGACAAGATGCGCA
>NW_015660305.1:0-273 GCF_001515625.1 Sinocyclocheilus rhinocerous | reverse complement strand
ACATAATATACCTCTGTAAATAAATACAATATAAATAGGGATGCACCGAAATGAAAATTCTTGGCCGAAGCGAAACCGAACAAAATTAAACACTGGGCCAAATACCGAACACGGTTTTTCGAGTTTTTTTCCCCATGTATTTAGCCAAAAAAAAATTCACCATTGCATAAATTAATAAGCCAAAATGTGCTTTTTACTGTTTTGTCTTGCTTTTCTAAGAATAAAAAACATGTGTGAATGTTATAATAAATGTATTAAAACAGAGCTGTTGTA
>NW_015660304.1:438-531 GCF_001515625.1 Sinocyclocheilus rhinocerous | reverse complement strand
CTTACGAATCTACATCCCCTCCAGAAGCCTGAGATCTGTAAGTAACATTGTGGTAACAGGCATTTTCGGCATTTTCGTTCACCTTTCCTGGCT
>NW_015660304.1:0-151 GCF_001515625.1 Sinocyclocheilus rhinocerous | reverse complement strand
GTGGCAGCGCGATTGGCTACATTGCTCAGCGTGTACTGGACCGAGTCGAAATAGTCTTGGTTATTAGACCCGCAACCCGCCCGTGCTTGTCACCATCCGGCCCGCACCCGCATCACACCCTACACATAAATATTATTCCACCCGTTACATC
>NW_015660303.1:0-532 GCF_001515625.1 Sinocyclocheilus rhinocerous | reverse complement strand
ATCAACTTGGTCATCAGTGTTCAAACCCCTTACCCGAATTACACGATCAACATCATCAATGAACTCATCGACGGACTGACCATCTTTAACATAATCACCACTGAAGGGCACAATTTGACGCTCCCTTGGAATATAAACATACGACCTAGTGGCAACATTACTCATATTAGCAAGGGTTGACATTACTTGGTCGTGTCTTCGACCTAGCTCCAATATTTGTGATTGGAGTTCTGCCACCGGATTACCTTCATCTCCATGACTCGCAGCCCCAGCCACAAAAAGTACCTGGAAAGGACATTAGAAGTTGCATTTTTGGGTATCCTTAATACATTACAAACACTATTGCACAATTTAACACTCAGTCAACCTTACATTAGTAAATGAATACTCATAGGACTTCAAAAATGAATTTGATGATTCAAACTTACAGCTCATCACCACTCTAGAACATGTACACGTTAACACGGCCTATGCTGACTCGATTTCACTCTGCAGATGATAAAGGGACAAAATACAAACCTTTTCCTTAACA
>NW_015660302.1:0-463 GCF_001515625.1 Sinocyclocheilus rhinocerous | reverse complement strand
CATTGACCGAGTGGTGCTGGAGCAGTTCGTCGCGCGGTTACCGACGAACACCGCGCAGTGGGTCCAGTGCCACCGGCCGGCGTCGCTGGACCTGGCCATTCAACTGGCGGAGGACCAGATGGTGGCGTGCCAGGGGGGCGGAACCCTGCCCTCTGTCTCTCTCTCTCTCCCCCCCTCTCCTATCTCTAAACCTGTCCCTCTCCCTAGGTCCCGGGGGAATCTCCCACCGCGAGCGCAGCCCCGGTGGAGGGGCGGTCCGGCGCCGGCCAGCTCGAGCGCCTCGGGGGTTAACGTTCCTCTGCTCTCTCCAGGCCAATTGCTTGATCCGCTTCCTCCCACCAGGGCGGCGGGGAGGTCTGGGCCGGCCTGTTGGCGTTGTGGGGACCCAGGGCACTTTATTGATCGGTGTCCGGTGATGGGAGGTGGGGACACTGGTCCGGGTCCCGGACGCCCCACAGGCTGC
>NW_015660301.1:349-543 GCF_001515625.1 Sinocyclocheilus rhinocerous | reverse complement strand
TATTACCGTTTCGTCTTTTAATTATCATTAAAACCGTATTAGATTCCCGAGATTTGAACAACTCACAATAAAAAAATACTGTCCAGCATAAAGCACAGTTTTAAGTAACAGTCTTCCCAGCGGAAAAGCTGGGAAGTTTTAAAAGAGTGCTAAGGGAATTATACAAATGAATATATGAATGAATTAATTATATA
>NW_015660301.1:0-268 GCF_001515625.1 Sinocyclocheilus rhinocerous | reverse complement strand
TTTCTGACAAGATGCGCGTTAAATATCGCATGCGATTTATCGTGCAGCCCTAGTTTTATCGCAATGCTGTTTTTGTCCACGGAGGTTACGGGAAACGGCTCTAATTCAGCTTTTCCATAAGCGCCACCTAGTGTCAGAGACCTATATTTACATTCAGTCTGTGTGCAGTTTCTGTCTGGCCAAAAGCGGGCCGAATTTGCATGCCCTGCTGTACATTTTGACGGGTTGATGAAAAACAAGCTTATGTGGATTCTACACATTTAAACAA
>NW_015660300.1:0-516 GCF_001515625.1 Sinocyclocheilus rhinocerous | reverse complement strand
ATTCGCAAGGTAGGAAATGCAGCTGGAGCTCCCTCAAATAAGAACGACACGCACCTTACTTAAAAGGAGGCTGTTCTTGCATTGGCCACGAATCTAAGGAGGCTGTTTTTGCATTGGCCGGGAATCGGACCTGGTTCTCCCAAGTGACAGGCGAGAATTCTACCACTGAACCACCAATGCTTGACACGCACGAGGAGATGCGCAAGGTAGGAAATGCAGCTGGAGCTCCCTCAAATAAGAACCACACACACCTTACTTAAATGTAGGCTGTTCTTGCATTGGCCGGGAATCAGACCCCGGTCTCCTGTGTGGCAGGCGAGAATTCTACCACTGAACCACCAATGCTTGACTGGCTTGAGGAGATGCGCAAGGTAGGAAATGCAGCTGGAGCTCCCTCAAATAAGAACCACACACATCTTACTTAAATGGAGGCCGTTTTTGAAATGGCCGGGAATCGGACCCGAGTCGCCTGCGTGGCAGGCGAGAATTCTACCACTGAACCACCAATGCTTGACT
>NW_015660299.1:0-514 GCF_001515625.1 Sinocyclocheilus rhinocerous | reverse complement strand
ATTTACCTTGTTATATCAGTGTAATACTCATATCATTATACAAATGTGTGTTCTGATAAATCATGTATCATAAACAAGCACACACATACATAAAAATTACAAACTAAAGGAAGACTTATCTCTATTTTAAAGAATATGGAAATAAATAATTATATATGACGGCATGTTTTACTACCATGTTACTAAAGCAAATGATTCATCATGCAATTTAAAATAGTATTCAACATTTATTGAACTTATAAAACACATCATTCTCGTCATTTAAATAAATAAAATGTGATTATATATAACATACTTTATAAAAATAAACATTTACTATAGTTTCAGTTGACAATAAAAATGCTTTACATTATTCTGGGGTTGATGATGACCAACCAGAGGTTTAAGTAGGAAAAGCTCCTCTGTCTCTCGTTCTAACCCTCACCCTCATCATCTCTCTCTCACAGACACACACACACATGCACGCATGCACACACACACACACACACACGTTGTTTTTTATGTTTTCTGGGGA
>NW_015660298.1:0-3040 GCF_001515625.1 Sinocyclocheilus rhinocerous | reverse complement strand
TCAATAGTGTAAGTGGGTCCGTTCGAAGACAGAGATCCTACACATATATATACAGTATATATATAAATTCAGTCTTGGTTAGCATAAGATACTTCTTTCTGGAATGAATGAATGAATGACCAACCTCAAACTTTTATGTGTATTTACAAAAAAAAATGTATTCGTGTGCACTATTAATCCTGTATAGAGAAATTTTATGCAGTCAATGAAGTAATTTGGGACAAATCAGCACTATTTAATTAAAATGCAGTTTCAGGAACAAGTGTTTAAAATTAATCCTTTGAATGAACCAGCTCGCTAAAATGAATTGTCAAAGCCAGAAAAGAAAATGATTTAAATTAGTAAATAATAAAACCGTAAACAATAAATGAGTATAGTTGCTAAGTCCCAAACTTTACTGCTTGAAGAATTTAACCATGAACCACTTACATTTTCTTTCTCTTTATTCCTCTAGTGGTGAGAGTGGATGGAGGGGCTCAGCCTGACTCCCCCCCACCTCAGGCCTAACCAGTGAGGAGGAGGACGCTATGTTATCAATATAACAATAAAGAGGGGATGAGAGGTTGGAGTGAAGGAAACAAGGAAGCAGAAAGAGGAGAATGGAGGAGCGAAGCCATGATGGCCATCTAGCAAGGGACACAGAGACAAGACCTTTGATCCTTTTGAACCCAGCAAGAACTATTCATTGATGAGCTGGTTCAACAGCACCAATGGATCCACTTCAGCGATCAGACTCACTGGCTTAAAATAGCTACTTCTAAATAAGCATAAGCCTATTACCCTGAAGAAAGTTCACCATAATGCATACTGAAACCCACCACAAACTCAGATGAATGTTTAACATATACTGGGTTTCTCAGATGTATTAATGCGCCCTTGTGACACAAAATCTGGATGTCCTGGGCTTCAGAAGAGGTCGCAAATAGACGCTATCGTGTGCACTATTAATCCTGTATAGAGAAATTTTATGCAGTCAATTAAGTAATTCGGGACAAATCAGCACTAATGAACTAAAATTCAGTTTCAGGAACAAGTGTTTAAAATTAATCCTTTGAATGAACCAGCTCGCTAAAATGAATTGTCAAAGCCAGAAAAGAAAATGATTTAAATTAGTAAATAATAAAACCGTAAACAATAAATGAGTATAGTTGCTAAGTCCCAAACTTTACTGCTTGAAGAATTTAACCATGAACCACTTACATTTTCTTTCTCTTTATTCCTCTAGTGGTGAGAGTGGATGGAGGGGCTCAGCCTGACTCCCCCCCACCTCAGGCCTAACCAGTGAGGAAAAGAATGCTACGTTATCAACAGTAAAGAGAGAATGAGAGGTTGTAGTGAAGGAAACAAGGAAGCAGAAAGAGGAGAATGGAGGAGTGAAGCCATGACGGCCATCCAGCAAGGGATGCAGAGACAAGAACTTGGATCCTTTTGAACCCAGCATGGACAATTCATTGATGAGCTGGTTCAACAGCACCAGTGGATCCACATCAGCGATAGGACTCACTGGCTTAAAATAGCTACTTCTAAATAAGCAGAAGCCTATTACCCTGAAGAAAGTTCACCATAATGCATACTGAAACCCACCACAAACTCAGATGAATGCTTAACATATACTGGGTTTCTCAGATGTATTAATGTGCCCTTGTGACACAAAATCTGGATGTCCTGGGCTTCACAAGAGGACGTAAATAGACGCTATCACAAGCTTCACGGGTATCGCACAATTTAGCAGCCGCACCATGGTTCCTTGATCTGGAGCCTTCTGCCTGATCTAATAAGGATTTCGTTTTTGCCTTATCTTTGAAGTATTAATAGATTTTTTCTATAACATTAAGGCCCTTTATTTAATCAGAGTTGTACACATTTTCATTCAGCCGTTTCCAGGTATGTGTTAAAACTTTGTTGGGTTGTATGCATAACTACCAGTCGCTGTCTAGTTTCAAAGCAGCTGATCTCAGGTCAGCGTTTGTTGGCAACAATGCACGACTGTGACATTTGCTGACCTTTAATAATGTAATGACTCAGATCTATACTTAGCTCGCCTTCCTTTTTCTCTCCTTCACAACCTTTTCTCTATATAACACACACATGGCGTGTCATATTCCCTGCCTTCCTCTAGTTACTGCAGTTTAGGTTTCATTGCCTAGATCTTCTCGCCTTACCTCTTCAGAAATCTGAGTCACAATGCAGACAGAAACCAGAACTGAAAGAGCTACAGAACTATTTTCATGCCATTATGCACTCCTAGCAGTAACCACCATGTTTATGTCCTGCCATTAATTCAGCCATACTATATTTCAGGTTTGATAGGGATTTGGTGGGGATTCAACTTAGCAGCACAGGTTTGATAATGATTCCAGTAATGATTCTTGTAGTGCTTTTGAGGAAACTTTATCGAACCCCTTAATAATTTGTCTTAACAAAAATTATGTTTTGCTAATATATAGTTACTTTAATTTGAAGACTTAAAACTCAAAATGTGTAACTTTAACTACATATTGTCAAATGAATAACTAGTAACTACACTGACTTAAGTCTCACACGCCTTAAATTAACAAACCAATCTTAATGTTTTATTTTAAAAGTTTGTTCATTGACAATTCATATACAATCAGAGAAGATTATCTTACAGCGGCCAATACTAGGATCTCCCCAGCATATTTTCCAAGTTCCTCTTTTAAAATCCACTTATTTCTCTTTTTTTTCTTAGACTGTACAATCATTGACTCTTACTGTAGCTCTTGATGAGTTGTCTGTCTAGGTCAGGGCTGTCCAAACTCAGTCCTGGAGGGCCGGTGTCCTGCAGAGTTTAGCTCCAACTTGCCTCAACACATCTGACTGGAAGTTTCTATGCCTAGTAAGAGCTTGATTAGGTGTTTCAGGTGTGTTTAATTAGGGTTGCAGCTAAACTCTGCAGGACACCGGCCCTCCAGGACCGAGTTTGGACAGCCCTGGTCTAGGTTTTCATCATCTTTTGTCACCACATTTGCTCTTTCTTTCTTATGCCGAGTTCACACTGCACGATTTTCAAACTCGTCGG
>NW_015660297.1:0-753 GCF_001515625.1 Sinocyclocheilus rhinocerous | reverse complement strand
TTTAATGCTAATCAATTTTCTAAGAAGACTGTTCTTCTTGTAATCCATCAATCTTTGTACCTGCCCATTCCTGTCAACAAAATCCGATTCCAGCCAAAAATGGTTATAAATGCCTCGTGTATTTTTCAAAGTCTCCAAAAATACCTGATATTCTTTCACACTTTTCCATTCATCTTGGTGTTCATAATTTGCATCAAATCTGCACTCGTCTAGTACATCGAATATGTTCATTCTGTTCATGCACACACAACACTTTCTCTTTGTTAGTCACACACACACACACACATCAGATCAACATACAAGTTCTCACTCTTTCTCATATGCACACACACACTCAGGCACACATATGCATGCTCTCTCAGTCACATACACACACACACATACAGAGGTTCCTCGCTTGCACACACACTCAAGGCCTTCTCTCCCACACTTTTTGCTACAATCACACAGAGAGAAGAGAAAAACACCAAGCAGCTCTTGGTCTCCCTCTCTTTCTTTAGGAATGAAAAATCAATCAGTTCTTTATCTTTTTCTTTATTAATAATTCAGTTTCACAATTTGGATCACAATGTTGGCAACTTGGACGGTGTCTAAACAACCGACAGAGCCAATTTCATGGAATATTTTTTGTTTTTTCAACTCTTACAATTCTCTCAATAAAATCTTTATTATTCATTTAGTGTATTTGTCTCTAATTGTATTGCTTTCTCATTCCAGTTAAATCAAAGAGCATTTACATAAAACATATATGAC
>NW_015660296.1:0-819 GCF_001515625.1 Sinocyclocheilus rhinocerous | reverse complement strand
GATTGATGCCCTCATTCTCCAAGTTGAGTCCTACCCTGTTACGCTGAGTTCTCTAAAGAAACAGACTGTGTGTTGAAGCGACGTTAACTAAGTGAGCTTTTGGGGCTCTCTGCTGCTAAAATGTATTTCGGAGAGGGTCCTGCGCAAATTGGTGGCAAAACAGGTCCCACCAAGATTTGAACGAGGATAGATTCAGAGAGAGTGCTTACCATTACACCATGGAACCTTGACAGGAGCAGCCTTTGCTCACAGGGCCGCAAAGACTGAATCACTTACAGGCTCGCCAGCAGCACCACCACCAAACTTGTGCTTTTTTTCTTTTCCTGCCGCAAGAAAGCACACAGGTTCCACAAAGATTTGAACTAGGATTGCTGGATTCAAATCCCAGAGTGCTTTTTTTTTCACATCAAATGTAATATTTTCTTTAAAAGACATATGATGAGAGGTCATCGAAAATACATTACGCCTCTCACAAGGATAGAGATTAACATTCCAATTAAAATCAAATTAAAAACAGACATTCATATGAATAAAAATATATTTTTCTTCCACATTATTCCATTCCTGGTATTGCAATATTAAACTCCATGAAAACTGAGTAAACCTCTGAAGAAAAAGCCTTATCAAATTCCTTATTTTTTTGTTCCTGTTTAAAATAACTATTCAAACATTCTATATACATTTCCCAAAGCCTTTTAAACAAACACCACACATCAAGTATAATTTTGTTTTGTTTTGCGGTCACTCTTCTTTCCCAGATGGCTATTTTAATTAGCATTACAAACAGATTGATCACCTTTTTGATTCTTTTCTTCTTAT
>NW_015660295.1:363-610 GCF_001515625.1 Sinocyclocheilus rhinocerous | reverse complement strand
GTCATAAAACCAATTGAAAAGCAGCATTTCCTCGGTATTACAGTAAGTAGTAAGTGTTTCAACACAGCAAAGAAATAATTACTGCAAGAAAAAGAGCGCATTCAGTTTAAACCTTAAATGTGTGATCACGTAATGACTATGATTGTGATGTATTAAAAATATTGACAATGAAATTGTAAACGTAAAAATAACTTAAGTGACCAACGCCTCAGTGTTATAAAATTATAGAGTTAACACTGCAAAAGAT
>NW_015660295.1:0-228 GCF_001515625.1 Sinocyclocheilus rhinocerous | reverse complement strand
GTATCTCTGACTTTTCATTTTTTAACTAGCTACAAATTTTTCATTTTGAAAAGTTAAAAAAAGTCTTAAATTCGCCAAAATACGCCACAAGTTCTGTATTTCTACAGTCTTTTTTCTAACAGCAGAATAGCAAAGATCTTTGGTCTAGTTCAGGGGTCGGGAACCTTTTTTGACCAAAGAGTCTTTTTTATTTTTGGTTAATGAATTTTTCCGAAAGAGCCAAAGTAA
>NW_015660294.1:0-537 GCF_001515625.1 Sinocyclocheilus rhinocerous | reverse complement strand
ATAATACTGTCTTGGAGTATAATAATACTGACTGGGAGTAAAAAAAAAATATATATATTTTTTTAGGAATCAACTTCTTCAGCTGGCACAATCACAACAGGTAAGTCATCCAGCTTCAGAATAATGCTGTTCTGCTGCTGGACACTTTCTATTCCGGGACAGTTACACCCCAACCCTAACATTTACAATAACTGTTTGTTTATTTATTTACATTTAGTCATTTAGCAGACGCTTTTATCCAAAGCGACTTACAAATGAGGACAATGGAAGCAATCAAAATCAACAAAAGAGCAATGATATGCAAGTGCTATTACAAGTCTCAGTTAGCTTAACGCAGTACACGTAGCACGTTTTTTTTTAGAATCAGAAACAGAATGAGCTTTTATTGCCAGGTATGTTTACACATACGAGGAATTTGTTTTCGTGACAGAAGCTTCCACAGTGTAACAATGACAGTGACCGAACAAAGAACACAGATAATAAAAAGAAGAATTAAAAAAAAATAGAACAAGTAAATAAGGAATAAAAATATACAAA
>NW_015660293.1:351-578 GCF_001515625.1 Sinocyclocheilus rhinocerous | reverse complement strand
TTTATGTTTTTTACAGGAGTTTCTTATGCTCATCAAGGCTGTGTTTACTTGATCTAAAATACAGGAAAAATTTAATATTGTGAAACATTATTATGATGTAAAATCACGTTTTTCTATTTTAATATACATTAAAATCTAATTTATTCCTGTGATGCAAAATTGAATTTTCAGCACCATTGCTCCAGTCTTCAGTGTCACATGATCCTTCAGAAATCATTCTAATATGC
>NW_015660293.1:0-210 GCF_001515625.1 Sinocyclocheilus rhinocerous | reverse complement strand
CTTAAAAAGAAGAACAATATACACTACTTTTTTAACAATATACACTACAGTTCGAAAGATTGGGGTCAGTAAATTTGTATTCTTTTTTTTTTTTTGAAAGAAATTAAAACCTTTATTCAGCAAGGATGTGTTAAATTGATATGAAGTGATAGCAAAAATTTATACTATTAGAAAAGATTTATATTTTGAATAAATGCTGTTCTTTTTAAC
>NW_015660292.1:10783-10999 GCF_001515625.1 Sinocyclocheilus rhinocerous | reverse complement strand
AATAAAGCTAATTCTGATTCTGATTCTGATTCTGATTCTGATGTATCATAAAACATTGACATAAAACCAAAAACATTGCAGTCCTCCATCTCTTGAGAGGAAGACTATGAACATGAGCCCCATCCCCCCATAATCCTTGAAAGATCACCTTTTTATGTATGCAGAGGCGGACAAAGTACTCAACTCCATTACTTGAGTGAAAGTACAGATACTGCT
>NW_015660292.1:0-10601 GCF_001515625.1 Sinocyclocheilus rhinocerous | reverse complement strand
TTAGTAATGTAAAAAAAAAAAACTTAAGTCTGAACAACAGGTAGAGTTACTCCCAGAATTCACTGCAAGTTTTAATTTAAATGACCCCGAATAAACCTCTTCTAAAGTCTGATATGGTGATCATGTGATTTCTCTCAGCTGTTGATCTGCTGTAATACTGGACTTTCTCTGAGAGCAGATATGAAAACTTGACAATTCAGAAAAAATTAATGTAAAAAGTGCATTCAGTTTGTTTTTGATTTTTGTTTTTCAAAGCAGAAAATAATAGATTTAAAAAATTTTTTTTTTTTTTTACAAATGAATTCTCACTGACTTCACCCTCTGATGGCTTTTAAGAACAACAAGCCTTTGCAGGTAAATTCTGTGTCACGAGTGATGAATCGAAAGGGGTTTTCTTTTGCAAAACAAAACAGATGAGGCATCAGCTTATGGTTTTTGTGTTTGAATATGCAGCACTTGTGTTTACTATTTTCTGTTCTGCTGGTACCGTCAGTGGTGACACTGATGTTTTGTTGATGTGGTTTGGAATTGGTAAAATGTGCTTGGAAAAAAATATGACCAGAATATCAACATGCCTTATAATTATGCACGCACTGTATTTTTTTATTTTAATTTTATTTTTTACAAAACTGCATAGAAACACAATGTACAACATGTAAATAAACATAAGCAAATTACAATAAAATTAAAATTGAAAAATAATTTAATTCCAAAAACCAAATCAATTTCATTCTGATGTTACAAGTTGCTGCACTGCTTCTTTATATTTATTTTCTGTATATGATATGTAAATGTCACTTCATCTGTGACTCCATCTGAAATATTGACTATATAGACCGTATTAGATGAGAACTGAGCTGATGATGACATCCCTGTTCTCTTAAAAACTGCTTTATAGAGCAACTGAACCAGCTACTTTCATATTTGATTATCTTTACTGAACAGAATTCATTGTCACTCATCTCACACGCTCATTGTATCATTGAATCATTATACAATACAGATTGTTTTAAAGCAGTTTTACAGGGACAAACAAGAAAATAAAGTGCCATAAAGGTGACTTGACTTGAAGATCAGAATGAATCTCTGCTGGTCTGTCTGCACCATGAAAAACTAGACATCACAAACATTGTAAAAAGAAAATAGCGTCTGATTATCTTCATTTACAGTTTCTATAGCATATTCAGGATTGATTTGATACATTCATGACCAGAGAAGATGAAAGACAAACGTGTTTAATCATAAATACTCACAGTTTGGGTTTCCACTATTAATGCTGTTCCGTCTGACTCGTCTCAGGGTCTGTTCCTCTCTTGGTTCATTAGATTGTGTCTCATCCTCTTTCTTTGCCATTTTCCACTTTTCCAAATGTTCAATTCTCCTGTAGATTGTGATGCTTCACAGATCTTCTGACTTAATTTTAACTCTGTTAACTGTAATTCTGTTCTTGTGCTATACATTGCAAAAAAAAATAAAAATGTTAGCACTTGTTTAACTAATGATTGTTGAGCAGTGCAGATTTACATAAAACAAACATCAATGTACAGTATAAAGTTTATAATCACCTTGTTGTGTGCTCTGTGAATGCTTTATTCATACTAGCAGTTCTCGGTGCCACATCTGTTTTTCTCTGGCTGAGATTGATGCAAATGCATGCAGACATTGGGCGATGCTTTTTCTCCTCTCTACTCAGATTGGGTAAGTCCCTAGCCTTGGGTTATCATACAGCATGTGCATTAGTAGGCATGCCCATTTTCTGATATATATTTTTTCCAAACATATTTTACTAATTCCAAACCACATCAATTTGAATAATTACTATTAGGACTGTATATAATCATTTATAATTGGTGTGTAATTGTTGATGAGTGGTTCGAAGTGAAAAACAATTTATATTACGTGCATGATTAAGCAGTTATTTCTACAGGTAAAATGAGTTTTACCTGACACTAAAATAAAATCCAAAATGATGAAATGCCCAAGAGAAAGATGCAACACTTGCTAGTACTTCTGCTAGTCCTTCAAAAGTCACTCTCTGTCTGTCTGTAAAACCTTTTAAAGAATCACTCTTCGTGCATTTTCTGACACTGAAACCAGGATGTGTTTAGGAAACACCTGTGACTGTGTAACGGTGCGAAAACACACGTGTCTGACGATTTTTATGAAACACTTGATGCTTATAAATGTTCAAAACATTGAAATGATTTGTACACAGGTACACACACTTATGCAGCTCACATCTGTAAGTGTATTTTCATCTGTGTTGCTGTGACTTTATTTGTGGATAATTTAATTCAAAGTGACTTCAAGTCATTTAGTCATTAGTATATGTGTTCCTTAGGAATCAAACCCACAGCCCTGGTGTAACTAGCACATGATCTGCTATTTTGTGCTGTAGGAATAATGTTGGAGACCGATGGGTTTGTGCAGGTGAAGCTCACAGATGTGATCTATTACCTTTACCTTTAACATCTGAAGAACCTTTCTGTTTCACAAAAGCTTCTTTGTGGCGAAAGAAGGTTCTTCAGATTATAAAAAGGTAAGAAAGAGATGGTTCTTTAAAGAACTGTAGTGTTGGAGACAGCTGGATTTGTGCAGGTGAAGCTCACAGACCTGCTGTGACTCTGATGATCACCTGTAGAGGGCGACACGTCCCTGTATTACACGAGCCACAATCCAGTGCAAATACCTGAGAATTAAGAGGGATTTGTGTTTATTGCAGGTATTTATTTTAGAAATGAGTTCCTTCACGTACATAAATTTGGATTTGGTGAGAGGTGTTGATGATTCAGCTTAACACTGTGACACAATAAGAAAATGATGTGTATTTAAAATATTGTAGACTTTACTTCTACGTTTATTCATTTATTATATTTCTTTGTCACTGTGGTGCTTTGTGTTCCTGATATACAGTATAAATAGACTGTAAATATAATTGTTATTTTGTGGTTTAAAAAGTGTGTTGATGTTTATATTGTAGTGCATTTCTGGGCCACATTTGGTCCGGGGACCAAGCCGAGTCTCAGCCAGATCTGGCTTAAAGTGTCTGGGCCAGACCTGGGCCACATAAAATAATATAAGTCACTCTACAGTATGCGGGCCAGATCTGGGCCATGTCAATAAATAAGAGTAATTTTACAGGGCGTGGGCCGCATCTGGGCCAGAGGAAATTGTTTGTGTATGTTTTCAGTGTGTGGGCCAGTTTTGGGCCGGGGACGCAGCCAGAATTGGGTCAGAACCTAAGCAAGGTTGTGGCCCAGAGGTGGACCAGACAAATTTTGCTATCTGGGTGTGCTCAGGATTAGGGTTAGGATCTCGGTAAAGAGGTAATTTCTCACAACATAGCAACACTGCATTGTTAACTGAAGGTATTACTGACGTAATAATAACAGCAACACGTACTTTGCAACACTTCAGCGTTTTTTAATTTGGGTTAAAAGATAGTCCATTCACAGCGAGTTCTGCGAGTGCCAAGAGAACTTCAAAGCCAATGGCAACCCAGTTGAGCCGAGGCGGCACACTTACTTGTCCATATAAGGTCATTTATGACAGGGTCTTCCGGGTTCTTGTGGTGAATGGACAGATCATCAGTTAAAGATTTATTTACAGAAAGCACATACTCTGTGGTCAACATGAGCCTAAAATGCAAAGTTAGCTCAGTAAAGATACATTTCCAAAAGCATAAACATAAAATAACATTTGAAAAGTTATTTATACTCACAGCATGTGAACATGAAAATGTTAAATACAGTTAGAAAATGTTAAAAATATATATATTTGTTAAATACAGGTTAATTTGTGTTCTCATATTTATTGTTTTATTCTTGTAATGTGCTTTTGTAATGTCATAAATGTGTTATTTTGTTTTATCTGTTTGTTATTTGCAAGGGTTACTATTCTCTATCTTTCATCGTGTGATTTTTGGTGAATTAACTATAATACGATTGTGTATGGAACCCACAACAATTGCAAAACAAAAACATGCAAAAATATTTTGTCCCCATTTTTTAAGTTGTATAAGATATTTTGAGCCAATCACAACACTCGCTGTTTTCAACACTCACCAGCTTTTATAGGTGCAAAGACCCGTCTCTTACAGTGTATCAAACGTAACTCAAGGTCTGCGCTCTAAAACTCTCTTTATTATAGCAGGAGACAGAAGCAAGCAAGCCGAAACGCTTGTCATTTGTTTTGATCTTCTGCTATAATAAAGATAATTTTAGAGTGCAGACCTTGAGTTACGTTTGATATAAGATATTTTGAGGAAATGTCCCTGGTTTTCATTTCAGAAATCTGGTTTTCTGGTTCAGAAATCTGAAAATCACCTTATATCATGATGTTCATGTATACTATAATATTAACATAACGCTTCCAGAATAATTTCACTAATTGATTCATTTTGGAATTGTAGTAAACCCTCATGATAGTTTATGGTGTGATAGACAAAAAAGAAAAAGTATTTTAGTATATTTTTTTATTACATATAAGTTGCAACAATTCTCTTGTAAAGTCAACTCTAAAGCAGATGTGCCTGTGATTTTCTGAGCTGTAATACTGATGATGAACACAGCAGTCTTCTGTAATCATATGGAGATAGCAGGAGACAGAAGCAAGCAAGCCGAAACGCTTGTCATTTGTTTTGATCTTCTGCTATAATAAAGATAATTTTAGAGTGCAGACCTTGAGTTACGTTTGATATAAGATATTTTGAGGAAATGTCCCTGGTTTTCATTTCAGAAATCTGGTTTTCTGGTTCAGAAATCTGAAAATCACCTTATATCATGATGTTCATGTATACTATAATATTAACATAACGCTTCCAGAATAATTTCACTAATTGATTCATTTTGGAATTGTAGTAAACCCTCATGATAGTTTATGGTGTGATAGACAAAAAAGAAAAAGTATTTTAGTATATTTTTTTATTACATATAAGTTGCAACAATTCTCTTGTAAAGTCAACTCTAAAGCAGATGTGCCTGTGATTTTCTGAGCTGTAATACTGATGATGAACAACGCAGTCTTCTGTAATCATATGGAGAATCACAGTATGCTTCTTTTCTCAAGGTTTACAAGCTTTTATAGTTTAGCCTAAACTTCAAGGGTCATTTTAAAGGGCCATACTCATAATTTCACCAACTGTGAAGCAATTTTAGTCTTCAAATAGCTGAAACATATTTTGAGTACAGGCCAATCTCACAGAGAGAAGGACCGATGAACTAATGTTCTTATTCTTATTCTTACTAATATGTGCAAACTGCTGAAATTATTTGCTATGATTTATTTTATGCTTTGGTATCTCAAACCTCCAAAACGTCAGGTGGTGCAACTGTCTGCACAATATGAACAAATATGTCTTTCACATATGAAAACAATTTAAAATGATGTTTTAGTGACAATAGATTCTAAATAAAATACTGTGGCATGATTTTATGTTTGAAACCTTTCCTATAAACACATTTCACAAATACCAGCAGTTCGTATGTTCTCAAATGGCAGGGTGACACAACCGCAATAGTAAATAAATAAATGTCTTTAAGATGTTTTGTATGTAAAACTGATATCTTAAAGATGTTTATCAGATGTTTGTACACAGTAGATGCTGCCTGATGAAGCACTCATTAACGGACATCTTGTAGACATGCATCTGGAGAAAAACACTGAACTTTACTGAGTGAATAATCTGTGACTAATCTGTTTTCTAAAATTTCTATTAAGCATGTTAAAATAAACATGTTGTTATGAGTGATGAAAATTGACTTTTTGAGGCAAGAAATTAAACCTCAGCCTGGGTCATGGTTTTTTTTTTGTTTGTTTTTTTTGCACAGTCTACGGCATACAGAATATTAAAAACACATTAAAACACAGCTTTAGCAATTAACTAATTCAAACACATGTCTCCCTCTCACTTGTCTTTGGCCATTAAAATAGACAATACAACAAAATTAAAAAATAGATAAGAAATATATTTGCATAAGAACCTAATTTGTTACAGTAAAAGTAATTTCATTCTTAAAAAAACAACTATTCTTATTTGTATCACTATGAAATGTAATAATAGTTGAAATAATAAAAAAAAACATTGTGTGCAGAAATAATTTTTGTTTGCATTATCTATAGCATCATACAGTAAAAAGCCATGCATCAATCAATCTTTGTAAGTCAGTTTGGATAAAAGCGTCTGCTAAATGACTAAATGTAAATTTAAATCATGTGATCATAAGCTTGTTTCAGAAATCACAAAACCCATTTTTACACATTCATCTTATGCTGTCAGTCATTGAAAAAAAATAGAGTAGAACAATTTTCACTTAAGAAAAAATTAAGAAACTGAAAAGGTATTTTCTTGTAAATGCACTCAAATAGTTTATTAACAACTTTGAAAATTATTTTTTACAGTGAATGAAGCTAATATGGGTTGACTGTACAGATCTATAATTTCTTAATATAACACGGACATCTTGTAGACATGCATCTGGAGAAAAACACTGAACTTTACTGAGTGAATAATCTGTGACTAATCTGTTTTCTAAAATTTCTATTAAGCATGTTAAAATAAACATGTTGTTATGAGTGATGAAAATTGACTTTTTGAGGCAAGAAATTAAACCTCAGCCTGGGTCATGGTTTTTTTTTTGTTTGTTTTTTTTGCACAGTCTACGGCATACAGAATATTAAAAACACATTAAAACACAGCTTTAGCAATTAACTAATTCAAACACATGTCTCCCTCTCACTTGTCTTTGGCCATTAAAATAGACAATACAACAAAATTAAAAAATAGATAAGAAATATATTTGCATAAGAACTGAATTTGTTACAGTAAAAGTCATTTAATTCTTAAAAAAACAACTATTCTTATTTGTATCACTATGAAATGTAATAATAGTTGAAATAATAAAAAAAAACATTGTGTGCAGAAATAATTTTTGTTTGCATTATCTATAGCATCATACAGTAAAAAGCCATGCATCAATCAATCTTTGTAAGTCAGTTTGGATAAAAGCGTCTGCTAAATGACTAAATGTAAATTTAAATCATGTGATCATAAGCTTGTTTCAGAAATCACAAAACCCATTTTTACACATTCATCTTATGCTGTCAGTCATTGAAAAAAAATAGAGTAGAACAATTTTCACTTAAGAAAAAATTAAGAAACTGAAAAGGTATTTTCTTGTAAATGCACTCAAATAGTTTATTAACAACTTTGAAAATTATTTTTTACAGTGAATGAAGCTAATATGGGTTGACTGTACAGATCTATAATTTCTTAATATAACACTATAAACTAAATAAAATACAGTGCTTAATCAGTGACTGAATATAAAGAATATTCTGCTGGTCCGGTGAAAGGAGCTGCTTCTGTCTGAAGAGAAAACACACTCTCAGAACTATAACACACATACAGTAACTGACAGTATAATACAGTACATACACACACTCTCAGAGTATTTATGTGTATGTGATCTCACCTCGCCTGAGAGTCACTCAGAATAAAACTGTCTGGATCATCACAAACTAGACATTAAAAACACAATCATCTGATTATCCTCATAGTTTTTATATAATAGATAAATGGTAAAGCTATTGTTGATTATGTATTGATGAAGGACATGTTACAGTGTTTTATATTTAATATCATGAATACTCACAGTTTGGTTTTCCGCTATTAATGCTGCGCCGTCTGATTAGTTTAAGGGTGTTTTTTTCTTCTGGTTCAGTAGATTGTCTCTTGTTCTCTTTGCTTGTCATTTTTCTTTTTCTGTCTGTTTAATTCTCCTTCGGTTTGTGATGCTCCACAGATCTTCTGCCATGAATTAATTTCTTGTACTTTTTTTTCCCATTATCTGATAAAAAACTGAGATAGTATAAACATCACTGTGTCCAGAATTAGTATTAAAAATATCCTTTATGTGTCATACAACTCAGTGTTATGACATTTGTGATGAGCTTGAATGGGGGCAGTCGTGGCCTAATGGTTAGAGAGTTGGACTTGTTTTATATAATAGATACATGGTAAAGCTATTGTTGATTATGTATTGATGAAGGACATGTTACAGTGTTTTATAGTCTATACATGTACCAGCAGAAATTGTGGGTGTGAGGAGTGAATAACCAGCGCTCATTTCCACCTTCAATACCACGACTGAAGTGAGACCTTTCAGCAAGAACCAAAACCACACTTACACTTAGGGAAATTCCTGCACTGCAGTTCTGAGATGAGATCTGCTTTTAAAGTTATAGCTCACACATCATTTCACTTTCACTTAGTGAAATTCCTGCACTGCAGTTCTGAGATCTGCTTTTAAAGTGTCTGAATAAAAAATAAACCTTACACTACCAGTCAAAAGTTTTCGATACAAAATTCAAAATTCCACTCCACAGCACATGATAAGCATGAGGAGGGATGGTGGGCAGCAAATTCAAGTGAACGCACATAATGACCATCTCAAAAACCCAAGGCTGTGTCATACAGGAAGTGGACCGATTCCTTAAAATCAAGCCAATTTCATATTATACATGTGCCCACACTGAGCTGTGTAGGGGAAAAGAAGTGCTGACACAGCACTTTCCACTTAAGCAATTTGTATAAACAATGACTTCATCACTCGGCACAGCGGGAATTAACGTCTCTAAGGTAATTGCATGGATATTAAAAGTTATTAAAAACTACAAATTAAGCATTATCATCATATATTGGAAGTTGAATGATATTTTCGCGAGGGCCTTTCTATGCAATGATGGCATATTTCTTTTCATTGCAGTTCTATTGCAGTTGCATTTGGCTGTTTGCCGACTATGACTTCAGTGCTTCCATCATAGCTGCGAAAGTTTGGAAATCCCTGCCTCAGACATAAGTATGAACTTGTTTCAATATGGCATATTTAAGGTTATAATGATGGGTGTTTTTTGTACCTTCTTTTGGTATCGCCCGCCTGACATCATTATTAAACGATATCCAGTGGGGGAACAGTTTAACTGTATTAAAAAGCTGAAATAAAAATTAATAAAAACTATATATATATATATATATATATACAAAAAACAGAAACTAATAAAATAACAAAGACAAAAAATTTACTAAAATGCAAAATATACAAAAAAACTAAAAAACTACAGTAGTATCTAAATGATACATAACAGCAAGTTTTTTTTTCCCTTTTTGTGCAAAGTTTTTTGCAGATTAACTACACAGAAAAAAATAAAAACACATTAAAAGACACACAATAAATATACTGTATACTGTCCTGCAAATTCACAAACTGTGAGAGATGTTGACAAACAACAGTCAGGAAATTATTAAAATCTTTTAGAGCTCCTTATTTTCATAATCTGTTTGAAAAACAATTACACTAATTTATGTATCCAGATAATCAGTGTTGTTATATTTTCCTTGATTTTCATATTAATTTATGATTTATTTATTTATATTATATTAAAAATTATTAATTATTATTAATATTATATTAATCCTCATCATATATTCATATTCATGTTACTCATCTATTGTGTTTGATTTATATTCAAGATGTAATATTTGTAGTATTCACCAAAAATACACATGCACATTTTACTTCTTTATTTCTTCACTCTTTACTCTTTCTTCTCACTGCATTTTCTTCAACTTCTCTTCTGATATTCACTACTTCATCCCTTAGATATAATAATTTGGAATACTCTGAACTTTAGTATAAATTATTGAGTAAGATAGATCTTAATTTTGTTTAAACGTCATTCATTTATTTGTATTCATATTTTTTATTTAATAAATGTGTTATTCCTTCTAAATCTCATTAGGACCCGGGGAAGGCTGCCACCGGGCATTCTCAGTGAAAAACACATTATTGTAAGGCATATTGTTTGTATTTCGCTATAAAACAGACACAATTTTGAAAGCTGAGACTTTGGAATTTCTCCCAGTACTGTTAATATTTAGCATTAAAGTTGTTCTTCTCTAGAAGCGCTCCTCTTTAATTTTTGTTCGCCTTGCTTTCCACATGAAATAAGTCCAATAACTATCAGCTATTGTTGTTGTCATTATAATAGGTTATAATATAATATAATTACTATCTTTGCCGTGTCATTGTGTATTTTTAGACATTTCTATTTCACATTTTTGACAGTACTGTAATGGCTTCAATAATGAATGAGTAAAAACACATAACAAAAAATTAAATATGATTGTTTTAATCACCTTGTGTTGAGCTGAAGAGAAGAAACATCCATCAGACTCCAATTTCAAGTGATCATTAAATTTAGACTGTATTTCTGTTCACAAATATCGATTATGTATTAATTTAGATATTTGTTTATTTTGAATATCCTATACTTTCAATTATTCCTTCGTCAGGGACCCGATGCTGCATTTGAGTCTCACGTTCCCCTTTAGAAGATTTCACGACCACAAACTCGCCAGTTCTGATCTTAGTTAGTCAGAGGAGGTTGACTAATATTAAGTCCACCGTTACTGCTTGCTTTGGATAAAAAGTGTAGTTAATTTAGTAATTTCCCATACAACGTGCTAAATCAGCGATAGACAGAAATCAAAAAAGATGACAGATGAAGCGCCTACTGCTCCATTCATCCAGGCGCCTTCAGTT
>NW_015660291.1:340-580 GCF_001515625.1 Sinocyclocheilus rhinocerous | reverse complement strand
AAAATCACATTTATGCTTCCTACTAAGGTGTGCTGAAAATGATTAACGTTACTTCACTCTAAAATTCTTTTTACCGTTACTAACTGGACATTCCGTTTTTTTTTTTACCATCTCGAATGTGTCATCTTAGGTGTTCACAAAGGCTGGAGAATAGTCGACACGACTGTAACTTACAGCCTTCCACGGTGCATCTAGAATTCAGATTGTGTTGTTCAGATCTATTCACTATTTTTGCGGGCT
>NW_015660291.1:0-158 GCF_001515625.1 Sinocyclocheilus rhinocerous | reverse complement strand
CGCCACGGTGTTTGCAGACGAACATTGCGGGTTTTACGCTAGCAGTAAATGCATGCTGTACATTTATACACTTGTATATGACTGCGGTCAGGCCAGCCTCCACTTTGAAAAATACGGTCATTCTAGCCGCCACGTTGTTTTGTGGTGCGCGCATATAC
>NW_015660290.1:0-485 GCF_001515625.1 Sinocyclocheilus rhinocerous | reverse complement strand
GTAAAGGCATTTATTTTCAATAAAAATTAAGGAAATAATCAAAACATTGAAAATAAAGTATCGGGTAGGGTTAGGGTAGGTGAAGGGAACTAAAAGTTGAAAATAAAGTATCGGGTAGGGTTAGGGTAGGTGTAGGGAGGGCTTTATTGTACCAATAAGGTGGCATCCATTTAATAATTAAAATTATAATTTACACTCAATACGTTATTATATCTTACTGTTTTATAATGTACTACAATACTGAAGTGCAGATAATTGCCACTATTTGCAACAAGTAGTATACTTGATAGTAGAAATCCTGCTATTTTAACAGTGTAAATAGGTATTTGCACAGTGTAAATAGCATATTGCTAAAAATACTGCTATTTTCACTTAGTGTAAATAGAATCCATTGCTAATACGAGATTGAAGGGAGGAAAAAAAGTTCAGCAAAAGGCGGAATCGAACCCGGGTCGATCGCATCAAAAAGCCAACGACACGCACTT
>NW_015660289.1:0-566 GCF_001515625.1 Sinocyclocheilus rhinocerous | reverse complement strand
GGTAACCAAAACAGCTTTGTTACCAACAGTCTTCAAAATACCTTCGTTTATGTTCCACAAAAGAAAGGTTTGAAATCACATGAGGGTGAGTAAATGATGACAATTTAAATTTTTTGGGTGAACTATCCCTTTGATGTTTTTATTATTATTATTTTTAATGAAATAATACTCTAAATGGACCATTGCCAAGTCATAAATAAATAAGAAACTAAAACTGCCAGCAGGTGGCGGTAAATGTCTTTATGAGTCATTCATTCATTCGATTCGTTCAAACAGCTGATTCATTCAGGAATTCAGTAAACGGCTCACTTTATGAATGGGGCTTTGAATCATTCATTCACACGATTCGTTCAAAACGCAGATTCATTCAGAAACTAAACACCGCTGTGTTGCTCACCAATGCACAACAATTCTGCTGTGGCTTTAAAGATGTAATGAATCTAGAATATATGAAAGTTTCACTTTTTGAAATGTATATAAAAAAAAAAAAACTTTGATATTCTAACTTTTTGAGATGCACCTGTGTGTGTGTGTGTGTGTGTATATATATATATATACACACACAC
>NW_015660288.1:0-851 GCF_001515625.1 Sinocyclocheilus rhinocerous | reverse complement strand
TTTATCTGAGAGTAGGCACCATTTTTTTTTTTTTTTGAGTGAAAAAAGCATTATTTATGAATTTTCACAATATTAAATAAAAACTGATGAAAATTTGCACCGTTTATCGCACTAGTGTACTTTAATGTTTAATCGGAGTTTGCTTTTTTGTACAAAATGGCACAAAGTCACACTTGTGGTGTTCCCGGTCAAAAATGTCCAGCCATTCAAAGTGAATGGGGAAAGTAATAGAAACTATTAGTGTTCAGGAGTATGTTGATCATGTTCACATATGTACGTGTGCTTGCAAACAAAGTCCTTGGACCTGTTCATGTTTGGATGCGTGCATACTCACACACACACACACACACACACACTTATACAAACTATTGGGAGTATTACAAGTTTTCTATTTCATCCTACCCTGAACTGCATCCAATATATCTCTCGCGCTCTCTCTCGCTTCACCCTGCTTCAAAATAATATTTTTCATCACACCTAGACAAAATATTATGACAATAGGTTTTGAGGCTTTCATGTTCTCACAAAGCAGACAAAAGTTTACTAATAAATGCTTTAGCACAAAGACAGAGCATATAAATATTGTTGAACCATGAAATGTTCTCTATATGGCAGTGCTGTTTTTTCATGTCACAATGGTCAGTATTGTTGTTGCATGACATTGTCTCTGTATGACAGTGTCCGTGTTATTTTTTTGTGACGGTATAAATATTGGTTTGTTGTTCAATGAAATGTTCTCTATATAAGAATCTCAAAGGGATAGTTCACCCAAAAATAAAAATTTTGTCTAATTACTCACCCTCATTTCGTTCCAAATCCGTAAGACCTCCGTTCATCTTCGGAACACAAAT
>NW_015660287.1:0-931 GCF_001515625.1 Sinocyclocheilus rhinocerous | reverse complement strand
TATCAACTTGTGGAAAATGGGCATCCTATGACCCCTTTAAATGCACTTGACTAAATATCTTATATCATTTTTCATCTATAGAAAACACGTTAACTTAATTTTTAGATATTTGTACTTGAAATAAGACAAAAATACTCCGTAAGAAAAGCATTTTTGCAGCGTGAATTAATGAATGAGGTATTTAAAACATCACTTACACTTTAAAAAGGGGGAGGAGACCGAAAGAAACTCTGGGTTTACCGAAGAAAACCTGCTCCCGACCAGGGGTGCATTTCCCAAAAGCAACTATGGTCGCAAGTTCCGTCGTTACCAATAGATTTCAATGGAACTACCAGTTAGCTAACGATGCTTTTGGGAAACGCACCCCAGGTTAGGTTCACAGAGTTAAGTTAACTTACCACAGTAACTGACTCTGAGCATAAGTTACTTCTCTTTCAGAAACGGGCTTGACTTACCCTGCTTTCTCGGGTTTGACAAACCTCCCATTTTGAAACGGAAAACCCAGAGTTTCCCTCATTTCAGGGTTAACATACTCAGAGTTTTCACTTAATCTCCTTTCTGAAACGGGCCTTGCTGTTTTTCACTTAACCTCCTTTCTGAAACGGGGCCCCTGATCTTATTCTGCTTATGAAACTTTTTGCAATTAAAAACATTAACAGAAACAGTCATTATACAGCAAACAATGTTTTGAATTGCACAAATAAAGGCTGTAGTGTAAAGTACTAATATTTGTTTATAAACATAATTATTGCCGTTTAGAGATATTGACATCACAATTAAGACAGAACAAAATATTAAAAGTTGCGCTGTCTAAACAAACACAACGTCAACATAAGGAACACATCGATCAATGGTTATTTCACCGTTTATTGGTTTTTCAAACCACTAGAGCAATACAAAATAAACAGAAATAACTTTTCCCACACTTTTC
>NW_015660286.1:0-2182 GCF_001515625.1 Sinocyclocheilus rhinocerous | reverse complement strand
GTCTTTTATCATCTTCCTTCTTTTGGACTGTTGTCATGACAACACAAGTTATCGAATAAATGAAACCTGAAATATCAGACGCACACATGTGTGCGCACGTTTCTTGCGTGTAATCGCGAGTGCGCTCTTATGAGCTTTCTGCCTTTGAGCGTTTGTAAATATAATGCAGATGTGAGTAATTATAGCATTGGTTGAAATCTTTGTGTATATAGTGAATCATTGGTTATGTCACATAAACCCTCTCGGGCTCGAAACACATGCTTTCCTGCTTACCAAATCACATCGATTTCTAATTCTACTCATATTGCAGATTGAGCTGCTTTGTCTGTCAGTTGTTATTAGCAAAATCAGTGTTTTTATTTATGAATTGGCTGATATTGGGAGGTGATAATACCAGGGATTACTGTATGTTTTTCAAATCAAACTGTAAACTTTGGTCGTAATGTTATTAGAAACCACTGTAACTTTTTTCATTGCATCATAAGTAGGGCTAGGCGATATGGCCAAAAATATAATCACAATATTTTTTTCCCATAGCATACGATTTCAGTATTTATCATGATCTTCAGGAAATGCTTTCCACATGTTTATTAGACATCAAGAATGAATTGTTTGTTCAGAATTAAACACCACAGAGTGGCTATCTTTTAATTTAGGGCGCTATACAATAATAAAAAATTTTTTTTTTACAAATCAATAAAATCAACATACAATACTACAAAACCAATACTAAAAATACAAAAAGTTAAGAATAACTTATTTTATATGTGTGTTTTCATTTTTTCTGCATTCTGTGTTTAATGATTTTATATAAATTTAATACAAAAATGGTGTCTATTGAAATTAATTAATACAACTTTAGCAAAAGCAATCTTTTAAAATGTAATTAAATGAAAAAAAAGAACAGTTAATTTGCAATGAAACATTGCATTTTGATTTTTTAATAAGATGCTCCACAACAAATGTTTAATTTAAAACACGGATGAAATATATCTTGGATTTATGATATTCCTTAAAATTATTATTATTATTACTTGTGAATGACGTTTTAGTATATAATAGTGATATATTTGTGTCATAATTTCTTCAAGTTAAATCAGATTTTTATTTTGATGGGTTGTCATGAAGGGCTTTCTGTTTTAATTTTAATTTTAGTGTGCATTTGATGGTAGTTTTTCTCAAAGGAAGCAGTGAAAAGCGGTGAATTAGTACTTATAAAGTACATATTAATGCCTTAATTCTGCATGACGATATTTTAGATCCCTTAATTCTACCCCATACCTAACAACTATTTAATTTAACTACTTTACTAACTATTAACAAGCAATAAATTAATAGTTTATTGAAGCAAAAATCTTAGTTAAGAGTTAGTTAATAGTGAAAATTGGTCCCCAACCTAATGATGGTGTGACCATTATTTCTATTGATTCACTAGGCTTATTTTTTTATTTATTAATTTTTATTTTTTTGATGTAGGACAAAAAATATGCTGGATGATGCTTTTCCACACTGTCACTTTCTACCTGACGAATATGCAGAAATGCTTGCCTAATGCATTGCTAACATTGTACATACAGTATCTCAGTATTTAGGAGGTCAGTAGGCGCGTTTCCATTACAGATTTGCGCAAAACTTTGGCGATATTTTATAAATGTCGATAAAAAAGTATTGCGAAATGACGGCGTTTCCATTAACCAATGTTATGCGACTAAAACGTAAACTTTTGCCTCTCGCGATAAGTTATGGCAACGGATTTTGGTGGGATTATGGCTATAATTATTCAAAGGAGGCGTATGCGTGTATCTACAGAAGCAGCAAAGATAGCCGCTTCAGAAACGTGCGTGACGCGTCTGGAATAAACCATAGACTGTATAAAAACATAAACACAAGGATTGAGTGGCCGCAATCAGCTTCAGTGGCCGTGTGGCCGCAATCAGCTTCAGTGGCCGTATCAGAGCCACACTGCGCCGCAGATGTGTGCAGTGTAAATCGTCTAAGCATTAATGGTAGGGAAAGCCCCTTATACTGGAGAGCGGCCACGTCAGAAGTGTTTCTTGGATGTTATAGTACATTGAAGAATGATCATATGACTTTTTACATACGCCGTGTGACCTGTAAAAGCGAAAAAAACGTTTCTATTGCAGTTTTGCGAATTATTCCTTTTTCGCATTGCCTGAAAAAC
>NW_015660285.1:373-569 GCF_001515625.1 Sinocyclocheilus rhinocerous | reverse complement strand
ATTTCATAGTTCCCCCAAAACAATTTGAATTCTGTCATCACTCACGCTTAAGATGCTCCAAACCATCGAAGACTTTCGTTCATCTTCAAAACAAAAGCGGAGATATTTTAATAAAAATCTGAGAGATTCATGTCACTCCGATGAAAGAAGATTCACCAAAGATGTTCACGTTTCAAAAAGTTGAAATCGCAAAAAA
>NW_015660285.1:0-165 GCF_001515625.1 Sinocyclocheilus rhinocerous | reverse complement strand
ATCATACGAACCAATCAGAGCCGTTCAATGGCTCTGGAACCAATCAGGTTTAGTCAGTTTGTTGTTTGAATTTAAACACAAGTAAACACAAGTTTTTTTTGTTTTTTTTCGTATATGATCTTGAAATCCTTGTGAGAATTTCAGAAATATATATTAGAAAATAAA
>NW_015660284.1:0-1659 GCF_001515625.1 Sinocyclocheilus rhinocerous | reverse complement strand
AGTCTTTTGTCATGAAGGTTTATGTCTTGCTCATCTTTTTTGATTGGACAACAGTAGAGATTGTTTGGTCGCATCTGTACCGTGTATTTACCAACTAAAAAGTCAGTGGCCTGCATGTCCTCTTTACGCCAAGATTCAATGAGAAAATATATTATTGCAACATAATGAGGAAAACTTGTTATTCTGATCGGTGCTCGCCATATGTTGTCAGTGACTGAGACTTGGGTAATGCCTTGAATTGTTGCAGCAGAACACCCTTCCCAGGAAGTGTGCACTTTAAACGCTCCATCCAGCATTTTTGCAGAGGGATTTCCAACATTTGTCCTTAGATGAAATATATCAATAGTGTCGTTCAGAAAGTTCTTCTCTTTCATCTTCTCTGGATCGAAGGAGAGAAGGACTTCTTGCTGGTTGTCGTTCCCCTCGAAGCTGGACTGCATAAATGCCAAAAGCAGAGCCGTGTGCAGATATTTCAGAAGCAGTAGCCGAAATTTAGCCCAAATATTCTTCAGTGATTATCACTAAGCCCAAATATTGTTAAGTGGTTATCATTAATAGTCGAAATATTCTTCAGTCTTTATCACTTATAGCCGAAATCTTGTTCAGTCAATGGGACAGTTCTCATTTAGTCTAAATATTGCTCAGTGGCTATCATTAATAGTTGAAATATTCTTCAGTCTTTATCACTTATAGCCGAAATCTTGTTCAGTCAATGGGACAGTTCTCATTTAGTCCAAATATTGTTCAGTGCTTCTCATTAATAGTTGAAACATTCTACAGTGGTTATCATTAATAATTGAAATATTCTATAGTTGAAATTTTCTTCAGTTTTTATCACTTATAGCCGAAATCTTGTTCAGTCAATGGGACAGTTCTCATTTAGTCCAAATATTGTTCAGTGCTTCTCATTAATAGTTGAAATATTCTACAGTGGTTATCATTAATAATTGAAATATTCTTCAGTTTTTATACAGTCGAAATCTTGTTCTGCCAACACTGGCCCAAACTCATGTTCAGGTGAGGCAGTCATTTTATTTTATTTTTGGCCTTTTTCATGCTTTTAGCAGACAGGACAATAGAGAGTGACAGGAAAGTGTGAAGAATTGGGAACTGTATTGTCGAAAGGCCCTAAGACGGGATTCGAACTCGGGCTGTCAGAGGTGCAGCTGCACCTGCCCCGAGACAGGATTTGAACTCGAGCTGTCAGAGGTGCAGCTGCACCACATGTCAGTGTGCTAACCACTAGACTATCAACGCCGACCGTAACCTGACGTGTTGTTCAGTAGTTAAGTTGTTCAGGAGGGGCAGTTTTCCCATGTTGACTGCATCATCCACAGAACTGTTTGCTCTATAGGCAAACTGAAGAGGATCCAGCAAGGGTCCAGTGATGTCCTTCAGGTAGGCCAACATCTTCTTCATTTTCAGGAGCACTGTGGAATAGAGTTCCTCTTTTCTCCTTATGTCTCATTATTTTCTTGACACAACTGAAGAGGTTTTTTTCTTCTCTCTGTTTAACCTTTTCTGGAACAATCACTTGGCCCGGCTTGCTTGATCCACCTTTCCATGATCCTCCTGTCAACATGGGATGATTCAGGTGAGGCAGTCATTTGAGCCTTTTTGGCCTTTTTCATGCTTTTAGCAGACAGGACAATAGAGAGT
>NW_015660283.1:0-1175 GCF_001515625.1 Sinocyclocheilus rhinocerous | reverse complement strand
AAACATTTTCGTATGTGGATTCGATTTTATTCTTGCCTAAAAAATGTACAATAAAACATTTTCGTATGTGGATTCGATTTTATTCTTGCCTAAAAAATTTACTTATAGCCCCCTTAAGGATCTCTCATTTCATCTCACATCGCCCAACACATTTCTAAACTTTCAAGGCAAAATACAAAAAAAAAATTTAAATAATTATTACATGCTCAAATTATGAATTAAATGTTTGACATTATTATAAGCTGTATCACACATGAATCCTTTTTTTCTCTTTTGTTTCAATCTTTAGGTATGTGCCTTATTGATGGAAATGTTTTAAATGGGTATTATTATATATTTAAAAGTTCAGAAATTTGGACCCTTGCCATATTTCTTGCTCATCAAAACTGTTGTTGAAGGATACTGACTGGATAATCAGATCCTCCATTGTTAGTCAAAAAAGTAAAGTAACAGGCCACTGTTGAAAATAAATAAATACAAATCTATAAAGCAATGTGCATGCATGCATTATGAAGTAGTTTTCAGAGCTTTTTGCACAGGCTGAAAAGTGATCACATTATGTTTGTTTTGTAGTCAGGAAGCCAGAACTGTGGCTGTTGTGCAGCATGAATTGTTCAGAGAAAAACACAACAGTTTTTTCCATTCATCAATCCATGAAACCAGAAATAGGGAAAGTGGTCCAAAATTGTAACGTTTCCCTTAAATAAGCAAAAAAATTAAACTTTTTATGTATATATTTACAGATGGAACAAAAAAATGTTGGAATTTGTGCCAAAAATATTTCAGGAAGAAAGTAAGTGCGGTTATGTGCATATGAACACACACACAAAATGCAGATCATACACCCAACAGGCATGTCCAAGAGAAAACACATAATAGGAATAAATATATACAGTGCACAGCATAAATGAGTACACCCCCTCTGAAACTTAACAAATTCAGCAATTACTCTTTGCTTAGAAGACATGTTATGGTTTTTTAGAGATATAATATTCCAGGAAGTCTGCTTGATCAGTTACCAAAGAAGAACGTTAAAATTATTCAAGAAAATACAATTTTCTTATCTAAGTGATAAAATGTTGTGTTGCAAAAATGAGTTCACCCTCCTGAAAGTTGCAAAGAAAAAAAAAATGGTGTAAGGTTAAGGCAAGTATTGATCAACAGGTAAGTATGTT
>NW_015660282.1:424-581 GCF_001515625.1 Sinocyclocheilus rhinocerous | reverse complement strand
GACCGCATCACAGCACAGAGACAGCGCTCATTAAGATAATAAATATTTCTATATTTAATTAATACATATATTCGCTTAAATTCTTATTCTGGCAAAATATCAGTGCCGGTACTAGTAGATCTCAGTGCTGCGACACGGTCGATCGATCATAACATAC
>NW_015660282.1:0-347 GCF_001515625.1 Sinocyclocheilus rhinocerous | reverse complement strand
TGGTTCAGGTCATACTTAGAAGGGAGAGGTTATTATGTGAGTATAGGAGAGCATAAGTGTAAGTGGACGTCCATGACATGCGGAGTGCCACAAGGCTCAATTCTTGCACCGCTCTTGTTTAGCCTGTATATGCTCCCACTAAGTCAAATAATGAGAAAGAATCAAATTGTCTATCAGAGCTATGCTGATGATACCCAGATTTACCTAGCCTTATCGCCAAATGACTACAGCCCCATTGACTCCCTCTGCCAATGCATTGATGAAATTAAACAGTTGGATGTGCCAGAACTTTCTGGCAAGGAAAGTTAAACAAGGAAAAAACTGAAGTCATTGCATTTGGAAACAAA
>NW_015660281.1:0-1540 GCF_001515625.1 Sinocyclocheilus rhinocerous | reverse complement strand
GGTGAAAAAGTGTCGTTGATGAAAATTGACAAATTATTATATAATGTATTATATAATTATTATATAATGAGTACTGAACAAACACTAAAATAGTGCTTTACTATTTAAAAAAAAGCAGTACTGAACCGTACTTTGTAAATGAATGAAAATATTAATATTAAGGCAGCGGCTATTTGCACTTAGTGTAAATAGCATATTTTCTTAGTGATAGATGCTATTTACACTAAGTGAAAATAGCAGTATTTTTAGCGATATGCTATTTACACTAAGTGCAAATAGCTATAGATTCTATTTACACTGTTTTAAAATAGCAGGATTTTCTGCTATTTATACTACTCGTTGGAAATAGTGGCAATTATCTGCACTTCCGTATTGTATTACATTATAAAACAGTATGCAATAATAACATATTGAGTGTAAATTATCATTTTAATTCAAATTATTAAATGGATGCCACCTTATTGGTACAATAAAGCCCTCCCTACACCTACCCTAACCCTACCCGATACTTTATTTTCAACTTTTTGGTTATTTCCTTAATTTTTATTGAAAATAAATGCCTTTACGATGTGATATAAGATTTGAAAAGGGAGTAAAAAAGTTAGGCAAAAGGCGGGTTCGAACCCGGGTCGATCGCACCAAAAAGACCACGGCACGCGCTTTACCATCTGCGCCACTGGAGCTGATGATTCATAGCTGTTTTTTATAATGTTGACTAGCCCAATCACACGTTGGTGGGCGGAGTTAGTGTAAATAGCCTCTGCCAACAAGGCGGGCTATTTGCAATAAGTGTAAGACACTCCGTTAATATTAATTATATGTTGATCATTAAATTTAGTTTGTAGTTCATTATCTAATGCTAATAGAAGCAACTTTAAAATTTAAAAATTTGTTAGTAAATGTTGAAATTAACACACTTTAACAATGAACAATACTACCGCTTTTATCAACCTTAGTTAATGTTACAAATGGAGTCTTATTGGAAAGTGTTACCATTTCATATCATGCTTTAAAGTCCCCCTGTAGTGAAAATCAAGTTAGTTTTTTTATGTTGTTTATTTGTCTATGTGGTATTTTTAATATGCTTTTAGACAAACCATGTGCCAGTGCATTAATCAACACCATTGCTGAGTATTTTCACCTCAAAACTGTAGTTTCCCAAAGGCTGCCTCAGAAATGCGGTTTGAAATAGCCCTTTTTTGCTATGTCACAAACTTCAATAACCAATCACATCAATGGATAGATTCCTATCATTAGCATGCAAAATATACCAATAGGATTACCAGCACAAAACCAAAAATTAAATCGAGAAAAATCGCTAACTTGAATAATAACGCAGTGTAAAAGTAGCACAGGGTGCCAGACCCACCTCTCCCGCACTGGAATCTGCACTTCACACGCATTGCTCACGGGCGCCAATTGGAATCACAAACTAGGCTGCATTTGAGTCTTCAAGGCATTTTGAGGACACAGCATCGTCCAAGTAACACTAACAAATGTTACAGTATCCACTGTAGTTGTCTGCTAGTAAAAACATAGT